>NC_039367.1:10863001-10863392 GCF_003573695.1 Papaver somniferum | reverse complement strand
GACCGACAAACCAACTCATCCACATCATCATTAATTCATCCATAGTACCAATGTCTATATTCTGCTCCCTGTTGCCTTCTAAAGCCTTCATCCACTTCTCATTCGACTGAATCACAGTCCACGCCTCACCTCCAACTAGCTGATATTTCTTTCAAAACGAACCCATTACTATCACTGACTGCATCCACTTCTTCCTCACCGAATACCAACTCCACTCGAGCACAGACCATCATCACTGCCTACATCTATTTTGTCGAGATCTCCTACCATCGTTGTTGCTGTAACGAACTTGAGAGAATGAACCCGGGCCAACCAGCAACGGACCTATTTCTACATTGTTTTGTTCAATTTTCACGAGCACAGCACCCGAATCAAATCAACGCCATCACTG
>NC_039367.1:10861599-10862991 GCF_003573695.1 Papaver somniferum | reverse complement strand
ATCATCAACCAAGGAATCAATAGGAATATCACAATAAAGATGATTAGAAGAAACCTTATAGATAGAGTGTAATGTGTCTAAGTCGTTAGACTTAACTACAGTCTCTTCGGAATTAACACATTCTTCATAAGCATCATTGTTATAGCAGTGATATGTCACACCATCTAAAAGAATGGTGTCCTCAATCCTAAACTCATCCTTTTGAATAGGTGAGTGATCATTAACACGATCAGGAGATGGACTAAATACACCATCTTTACTTGGTATGACAATTTCTCTATTCCTATGATCACAACTATCAAGTTTATCATTATTCTCCATACACATTGATTCATTAGCTAAAGAGGTTTTATCATAAATATCAAGAGTATTGGAGAAATTAAAACTTGTATCCTCGGTAAGACCACAATCTTTTACCGACTGCGTTAGTTGAGCAATCGACAAAGCATTTTGTTCATCAAGTTGAGCAATATAATCATGGCTTTTACTAAGCTCGGCAAAAAATAACTCATTAGCTTTGGTCTGTTCAACAATTTCAATATTGAGGCGTTCTAAAAAAGATAGTTGTGATGCAGATGGATCACAGTAAGATTGATCATCTCTTTCATACTGTGACCGAGAAGTGTGTGAATAATAATTGGAATCAATATATAGTGGCTCATAATCAGGGTAAGGTTGGTAATGATCATAACCTTTATAAGTTCCGGAATGATCATACCTATGACAATAATTCCAATCATTATTTACACACTCGACATGTTCTTGATAATGAGAAGATGCGTATGCATATTCCTCATGTAAAATATCAGATGACTCCTCTGTCTCAGCTCTTTCGGTAAGATTCCAAAAAGATATAAAAGAAGTCAAGTCGCTGGAAACCATTATACAAAGTAATTCTCAATAACTCACCTTGCAAAAGCTTTGCGAGAATATCAAGTACTTACTTTAGGCCAGTTGTTGACTCCAATCGCCGGTCTCCAAACTAATGTACCTATGAAAAAGCAAATAAGCTACGTAAAAAAAACTAAAAGAAAGTATAAAAATAAAAGAAAAAAATAAGCTATGTACAGAAAATAAAATAAAAACATGTACAAAATACCAATTACAATATTCCACAAACGTTCCCTGGTAGCGGCGCCAAAAATTGATAGGATCCGGAGATACCTATATGTAATAAACCGCAATCGCACAGTGTCTAACTAGTAGATAGAGGCAAGTACGGGTTGAACCCACAGGGAGCGGTGGAAATACTATAATCAATATCTCTAATAAAACTAACAGGAAACAATATTTTTGGATTTTTAGAATTGAAAATGAATAATAAAATTAAAGTAAACTAACAAAATGAATCGAAAGGAAAAGTCGGTAACCAGGGTTTCATGGTATCCACTA
>NC_039367.1:10861315-10861589 GCF_003573695.1 Papaver somniferum | reverse complement strand
CTGCAACTGTTCACCATCGATAACAACTGAATGCTGCCAATCATTCTCCATCTCGTCACCATGGGTTGTTGATGGCAGCAACCATTTTCTTCTGTAACTCATTACTCTTCCCTGCCATCAACACATTGATTTCCATTCCGTTTGACATCAGCAACTCATTTCTACTTCAGTTCGAGTAGAAGATCAAAGCCATCTCCATTTCCCAGTACACAGCCATCTGATCAATATACATCTCCACTTCGCAGGAATCTCATCTTCGAAAACTCTTCATAAT
>NC_039367.1:10697588-10861305 GCF_003573695.1 Papaver somniferum | reverse complement strand
GAACCCACAGGGAGCGGTGGAAATACTATAATCAATATCTCTAATAAAACTAACAGGAAACAATATTTTTGGATTTTTAGAATTGAAAATGAATAATAAAATTAAAGTAAACTAACAAAATGAATCGAAAGGAAAAGTCGGTAACCAGGGTTTCATGGTATCCACTAATATCTCTATTTTAATTACTGAAATGAAACATAATTATGAATATATGTTTATTGTCCGTTCTATCGACATCACCTATTGTTGTACTAGAGTCGCAAATATCGCTGTGACACCCTAAGCATGGCACATTAAAAGACTAAACCCAAGCAAGCACCATCAAATTGCGTTAGAAAGAAAATTGTACGAAACTAAATACAGGTTCACAAATATTATTTGGCTTTTCTAAGTATAACGCATCAAAGAAATTAACCAGGCATGGATCATCAAATAATAAGACAAACATATTCGTAAAACTATCAATTAAGCACTTAGGTTTTTAAAACCGGTGAAGCAACAACTCATTTTTCAATGAAACAACAAACAATCATGGAAAACTAATCTATCCAAATCATAATGGTCTTTTTCTATATTATTCAATTTTAAGTAGCCTAATACCCATGTAGTTTCAAACCATAAAAACCCTAGTTATGAAATCTAGCAATACATAGAAATGGATTTCTTAAAACCCATAAAAATAATAATCAAAAGAAAAACGATCAAACCAAATCCTCTGTGTCGTCTCTTTTTCTTATGCTCCAAAATACCTATGCGGCCGCCTCCTCTTCTTCTCAAGTTTCTGTCACAAACCTCCCAAGAAATCTCAGCCACACGCCCCTCTTTGTTTCTCTGCTCTTCAGTTACAGCTCCAGTAGCCGGCTTCCGCCCCCCTCGTTTCTGTTCGATTGTCTTCATATATGTTGTCCAGGAGTCTCCGGATGACCCAGCGAAATCTCTACCTCTAATGGGCCCAGTCCAGCCCAATTCAATCACCGACCCTCGTTTTCAAATCGAACAACAGAACCAACTCCTCCTTTACCTTTATTCACCACGGTCACAACCACTAACTGGACCGACAAACCAACTCATCCACATCATCATTAATTCATCCATAGTACCAATGTCTATATTCTGCTCCCTGTTGCCTTCTAAAGCCTTCATCCACTTCTCATTCGACTGAATCACAGTCCACGCCTCACCTCCAACTAGCTGATATTTCTTTCAAAACGAACCCATTACTATCACTGACTGCATCCACTTCTTCCTCACCGAATACCAACTCCACTCGAGCACAGACCATCATCACTGCCTACATCTATTTTGTCGAGATCTCCTACCATCGTTGTTGCTGTAACGAACTTGAGAGAATGAACCCGGGCCAACCAGCAACGGACCTATTTCTACATTGTTTTGTTCAATTTTCACGAGCACAGCACCCGAATCAAATCAACGCCATCACTGCCTGCAACTGTTCACCATCGATAACAACTGAATGCTGCCAATCATTCTCCATCTCGTCACCATGGGTTGTTGATGGCAGCAACCATTTTCTTCTGTAACTCATTACTCTTCCCTGCCATCAACACATTGATTTCCATTCCGTTTGACATCAGCAACTCATTTCTACTTCAGTTCGAGTAGAAGATCAAAGCCATCTCCATTTCCCAGTACACAGCCATCTGATCAATATACATCTCCACTTCGCAGGAATCTCATCTTCGAAAACTCTTCATAATGTCTCTTACACGATTAGTTTAAAACCACTTCCCAAGTTACCTGCTCCTGTTGGTGTTGACAACATCCTGTTGCCACTGTAAATGGCCAAGTTCTTGCAGCCTGAACTCGACCAAACGCCTTTCAGTCTGCACTTCAATCCGTACCCAATCTTCTCCTTACTAGCAATAGCTTGAAATCTCAGTTCGACCAAAAGCTTATGTCGAAATCGAGAACCAAAAGCTCACAGTAGAGGATGAACCATTTGTCCCAGATAGCACCAACTTCCACTCCCGTTCCTTATCTCATGAATCAGCTCCCATTCTTCTTTGCTCGCTGCTGCTCCATCTCATATACACTGAGCTCGGTATTCACCAAGATGACGAAATAAAACCAAAAGAAAATGGAATGGACTGAAGTTTTCTCTCCTGTTGAAGTATGGGAATTGATATGTGGTGGAATTAAATGACACATTGTCATCCACTATCCTTGACCCAATAACACCACGTCCCCTTATACATTTTCTTAGCTCCTTTGGTACAATAAGACAGCTTGGTGGTGCTGACAGCAAAAGTGGTTGACTTGGTATCTCCACGAACTAATTAACTCAGCATGGCTCTGGTGCCATGAGCAGCTTCGGCCATTTTTGTCACAAACATCATATTCGCTTCCATTTAGCCATTTATTTTCCGGATGATCCAAATTGGTCGTACTTTCTACAAAAGCATTAAAATAGTGTTGTTTGCCAAAATATTGAGTCCTAACCAATATAAATATGGGTATAAAATGTATCACATACGTGCTTATCATCGCACACCACAAATTGATAAGTAGAATTGCTGAATCGCCCTCTATAAAATTTTCAGTAGACATGAGATGGAAAATCAAGAACATCACTTAAGAATTGAACGATTTCATTAACTCATGTAAATTTTGGGTTGAAATTCGGAATGCTTTTTTGTTCTAACAACTTTCATGTAGAACAAATACCGACCTCCTTTCACCATAATCTTTCATATTTAAAGAGGATGTATGGGTAATGGCATAAACATGTACAAACCATCTGAATTAATCCTATTCTTTTTTATTAAGAACTAATAAAAATATGTGGGATTCAGCTTAACTAGGGGATACATTAGAAAACAAATATATTGCCACTAGAAGCAATAATTAAATTAGATAATTAGATATTTCATTTCCCATTTTAACTTTTTGGTTAAACATTATTACAACGCGATGTTATAGGTGATTTTGATTGCGTTTAGACTTCATCATGTTATTAGATAAATATTACAGCGAATGTCATTACGATGCGGATTATCTATAGTATTTTAACAAGAATCTCATTACTGGGGCTTTAACCCAATAGGATTTTGGGGGCTTAATAAGGTATGTGTAGCCAAAGTGTAGATAGGGGGACCTAAGGTATATGAAAAAGTCAAAAATACCCTTACCTAAATTTCACTATTCATAAAAAAAATAAATCTTAAATCTATAATCTTCTCCTTCTCCTCTCATTGATAAATCATGATGAAGATGATGATCATAAAAAAAGACTAAATCTATCATCTTCTCCCCATCCTTCGCTTCTCATTCATAAATTATGATGAAGATGATGATCATAATTTCATCATGATGAGGATGATGATCATAAAAAAAACCAATACCATTTTCTTCTCCTTCTCATTCAAATATCGTGATAAAGATGATGATCATCATAGAAAGAAAAATCCCACCATTTATTTTTGTTTTGAATGGTTAAAAACCAATTCGATGAATTTCGGGTAAAAAAAAAAAACAGTTTCTGAAGGTGTTTACGGTTGGGAGTTCTTAGATTCCCAACTGTGAATCAAGATTACAGATTATTTGTCCCGCCGAAAGTACATGTTTCGGCTTGGTTTTCCCAACCGAAAGTGTTTTTCAGTTTTTTTTTTTGGTTTTCAGAACCAGTTACGTCTGGGAAAACCCAGCCGTAAGTGTTGTTACGGCTGGGAAAACCTAACCGTAACAGGTTCTGAAAACCAAAAATAAATCAGAAGAGCACTTTCGACCGGGAGTTCTTTATTTCCTCGCCGTAAATAACAAATACCATCAGTTTTCAACCGTTTTTACGTTCTACGGTTGAGTTGACAAACTATCTCAGCTGTAACATATCAAATTCCCCTGATTTTTTATGGGTTTGAATCGATCAAATTGTTATTGGGAGTTTATTATAAGGTTTTTGACGAAGAGTTTGATCCTTTTTTCTTCAAAAATTTTCAAAAAAAGTTCATCAAAATCAACCTTCTCCATCAAAATAATGGAAGAAAACAAAACATTTTTTATTTTATTTTCAGTAGATTAATCATTAGATTAGACTAATCCGATCACTAATTATAATTAGGTTAATTAGAAAAATCATAATTAACACTGTTCACAAAAGGGTATACTAGACATCAGAAAATATAATATAATAGGGGATAACTTCATTTACTATTTCATGACTCCATAAACCCCCAAATCTCCCGCCACTTTTACAGCCCCTATCATATGTCCATACCTATTATATAGGAAATATAATAAGATTCTTTAACAAATATCATCATAACTATTTACATGTCCAATGGTTGGTTGCATAGCTGTTGGATTAAAATCATGTTTCAACAGCTGAAGCACAATTTTTTTTTTCTTTCGCAACTGCACACACACTTACTCATGGTCAAAGAACTAAGAAGGGTGTCGTCGTCAAATAGTTTAAATTAGTACGGAGATTGACCTTTACGTTGACAAACCGTACGAAGCATCAACAATGATAGTTTGGGGGTAAAACTGTACTTCAATGCCTGAACCTTTGGTTGTCTTGAGAAAAGGAGAGAGAGAGGGAGAAAAAGAAACACTGTCAGCTTTTCAGTTCTTTGTGAGGAGAGAAATAATAATTAGCCTCAACTCAAGCTCCCTCCCTCTCACCAAGAACCGAAATCGACATTTGTTTCTCTCTGCGGTCTTCTCTGAAATTTTCTCAAACCCTATAACAATCTCAAACTGGTATCATCCAAATGCTTAACCAACCTTCACTATTTCGTCTAAGCAGCTTGTTTGCAACAGAATAAGTTTCAAAATATGATAAAGATTTTCGGATTTTAAGAAATGAAGAATTTGCGATGGTTTAAGCAGATATCAAATTTTAGCAACAGGGGAGAAATTAGAAGGAGGAGAAACGAAGAAGAAAGTAAAAGAGGATCAGTATCATGGTCAAAATATTTAGTATCAAGTGGAGGAGAAATAAAAGGAGAAGGGGAAGAAGAATGGAGTGCAGATATGTCGCAGCTGTTAATAGGCAACAAGTTTGCATCAGGTAGACATAGTAGAATTTACAAAGGTATTTATAAGCAAACTGAAGTAGCTATTAAGTTAATTAGTCAGCCCGAAGAAGATCAGAATTTAGCTAATCTTTTGGAAAATCAATTTAATTCTGAAGTTACTTTACTTTTCCGGCTTCAACATCCCAATATCGTCACTGTAAGTTCTCTGTTTTCTTTTCGGAAATCTTCATTTTGTTTATTGGTTAATAGTTAGAATCTTCTGATCTTAGTCGATTTTTTTTTTTTGTTTTTTTTTTGTTTGGGAATTCTAAATTGATTTTGGGTTTTGAGGATGAAAAGCAACTACTACCAATGTTTTTCTAAAAGAATCCATTTTATCGGTATGAATACTGTTCGTTCAGTTTATGTTTATTTTCTGTTACTCGGGTATTCATCAAAAACTTTTAGTTTTATCTCATTCAAACCTAAAAACTTGCCGGGTCTGTTAGTATGCTAGGGTTGCATATACTCTGAGATGTACATTGGTCCATACTTTGTAATGCCCCAATATTTGGGATGGGTCAGTGCTGGGACTTGAATTACCGACTTCAAGTATGAGAGTCACTGCCTGGAACTCTGGGCTATTGCCAGTTGGTTTCCATCTCAATATTCTCCAGTTCATAGTTCACAACAATTTCTTAAGTTTTGGAGCAAATCTGATGCTTTATTCGTGATCAAGTGGCTTTCTTGAGGAAATAGCGTTTCTTGTGTTTTCATTTTTGCAGTTTGTTGCAGCATGCAAGAAGCCTCCTGTATTTTGCATCATCATGGAGTATTTGGCGGGTGGATCTTTAAAGAAATACCTTCATCAGCAAGAGCCCCATTCGGTTCCACTCGACTTAGTTCTAAAATTTGCCCTTGACATTGCGCGAGGAATGCATTATCTTCATAACCAAGGGATACTTCATCGTGATCTCAAGTCGGAAAATTTACTTCTTGGGGAAGATATGTGTGTGAAGGTTGCAGATTTTGGAATCTCTTGTTTAGAATCTCAATGTGGCAGCGGAAAGGGATTTACTGGTACTTACCGTTGGATGGCACCAGAAATGATCAAAGACAAACACCACACAAAGAAAGTTGATGTGTACAGTTTCGGTATTGTGCTCTGGGAGCTGTTAACGGCATTGACTCCATTCCAGGACATGACCCCTGAACAAGCTGCTTTCGCTGTCTCTAGGAAGGTATGTAAGCATTAGTGAAAATAACTAAAATGTTAATTGAATGGAGTTCTGGTGCAGCAGTCATGATTAACTCTTACGCACAGGAGTTCACATTCAATGTAAATCAAAGTGACTGCATTTTTTTTCAGCTTCATTCAAATATGCATTTCTGGAAACAGATGAATTATAAAAATGTATAGGAAAGTGATTGGTTCTGCACATAATGTCATTAGTATTCTTATATCAGTTAGGTTGATGCAGAATGCAAGACCTCCATTGCCTACTGCTTGCCCGGTGAAGTTAAGTCATCTTATCAATCGATGCTGGTCAAGTAACCCAGATAAGCGACCTTACTTTGACGAGATTATTTCAATTCTTGAGAATTATTCAGAGGCTTTCGAACAGGATCCAACGTTTTTCTCTTCCTACAAACCAACCGAGCACAGAACTCTTGTAAAGTCTATCACTAGGTGTATCTCTGTCCACAAATCTGCTCTCAAAGCCTGAAATTCTTCTTAGAGATTTTACGTGCATGTGCCATATTGTTTTCAGTACTCTGATGCACTTATGCTTAGGAATATTCTATAACATGTTTTTGGTTCCACGAAAACATCTGTAAATGGAATGCAGGACAGTTACTTTCCTTGCTGCAATACAAGTATGTTCTTGTAATTGGCCTTAGTCTATATCTAAGTCAAGTAACCACATGTTTGTGACTCGAAACAAGTTTGATTAGGCAATTGCAAGTATAGAAGCTCTTGGACCTGATAGATTTACTAGTCTATTCCACCAGAAATGGCTTGCCATCATGGACCCACATGTGACCTCAATGCCCCACAACTTCTTCGCTAGTGGATCACACTCACGTCCACTCGAAGTCTTGAATGATCACACTCACGTCCACTTGAAGTCTTGAGAATATTGTCTGGAATAAGACTTTCTTTTCCTCCACTTATTGTAAGGTTAGTATTCGTTTTCATTACTCGTATTTTTTGTTTGATACATTCCTAGATATAATTACTCATTGTTCCAGTTTCTATTTTTCGCCTAACTCTTCAGATATTCTTACTCTGAACATTATCATTTGGCACTAATACTCGTTGCACAACAAGGCCAAAGATGTGAATCAATCATGGTCAGCGACCGATTAAGTTGAACGAAATCATAATCTTTCTAAACCCAAGAAGGAAAATGAATTTAGATCAGCAAATCATAGTGCGACTTATGGAAGGGGATTATGACTTCTCTACAACTGATTACTGATTATTTTTCTCTTCGAAAAAGAGGTAAAATACCTCATTGCATGTATTGATATTAATGAGTCTCAGAACTTCGAGAGTCATTAGCAGTTACAAGACTTATGTAATTCCTGATATAGAGATGATGAAGAATCCCCCACTAATTCCTCTTCTTTCCATATCTATTACAAAAAAATGGCTATATTTGCTGCATTCCGATCAACAGCTGGAGAGTTGGACTCAAACCACTTTGGAAAATAACGTTGTGTCCACTCCATTCAATTGCTCTAGTTGTTCTCTTGTGGTACAATCTGCATAGCAACCACTGATTACTAATAATTCTCGTATTACGCTTAGTTTTTGGAATGAAAGTTGGTGCTGCTTAAGAGTGAATTCCCATAAACTACGGAGGCTGTATAGAAAAGGAAAAAAACGTCTGTAATCAGTGAGATCTGGTCACTGATCATGCTTCTTCTTATGCAGACTGGAACTAGGCTTTCCTAGAAATCTCAAGGGCCATTTACAAATATAGGCCTCCTTGTTTTCCATTTTACATAAACAGGCCCGTTTTGGTGCACTGTTGCATGGAATGCTATCCTCCACCAGGCGACAATTATCTGGACTTAGGCTTAGTTTGGTATTGTTGTGGCTTTTATAAAAGCACTTCTCCGCTGTGCATTGTTGCGCTGTGTTGTGAGAAAAAAATGGTTAGACGTCTGGTAAAATATTAATTAAAATTAAAGCTGATTAAAAAAGCAATCAAAGTGCGTTTGATAAAATATCAGATTAAGCCATTGTTGTTGTGGCAAATGACAAAAATAAAGATATCTCAAAATAGATTTATTCAATTTTATTGAGTTTAAAAATAATTAATTTCTTTTACTATTAAATATAAATATTTAAAATTAAAGTGCGGGAAGAAAAAAGAATAAAAATAAATAAAAAATAAATATATTAAATATTAAATTTACTAATTGCTACTATTATTATAATTGTATAAAAAAATTATTTTACTTAACCACTTTTTAATATATATATATATATATATATAATTTTCAAACAAAAAAATCAAACTATTAAGTAACTATTTAATATTTGCTTTTATTTTATTTTTGACAAATTAAATGAAGTGGTATCATAAAATAGTTTGAAAATAAAATATAATAATATTTAACGAATAAAATATAAAAATAAAAAATTGATTGTATATATATTTAAGGGTAATTTTTGTCATTTATAAAATAAAATAGAGACAAAAAGGATAAATCAAACATTAAATTTTGGTGGGACCAAACTTATGTTTTTGTAGCTTTTAAAAGCTCATCCTCCCCAGCTTTTGAAAATTGAGGAATTTGGGAAGTGCTTTGGGTAAAAAGCACTTTAATTTTTTTTTTACCAAACATCAATTTTAAAATTTATTGACATATACAGATTTTGAAAGTGTTTTTGGAAAAATAAAAACATTACCAAACCCAGCCTTAGAAAGATGTATTAGTCCTTCAAGTTGCCGAGTCTGTACTCCGTAGTTAGACTCGGTTGGGACTTTGTAAACGTCCGTATCTTCTTTGACAGTGTCACATGAATAAATGGTCCCACCACTCAACGATCTTATCTCTTCAATAGAAATATACAGGCTAATTTCCATAAATGTATACATATTTTTTAAAAAATAATTTATTTAGCGAGGTTATTCATTTATCGATAAATTAATATTTACTAATTCTGAGAGCATTTTGTTTGTATGGTAAAATTACTTCTACCCCAAACACGATTTTCATGATAATTTTGTTGTTGAAGATCGATCCGCTGTTTTATTCTCCAGTTGAACAGTGTAGGGGGTACCTGCAAAAAAACCCTCCGATGCTTAAGTTAGCTAGAGATTTTTCACATATAATTGTATGGGGAAGATTGCATACCTTTTGGAGTTGTGAAGTCCTGTATTTATATGGTGCGAATTTCCGTTTCTTTTCTTTAATTTCGTGGCAGGCATCAATTGCCATAACTGGCCCCTGCATGCCTCATGTTATAACTGGCCCTTTGCATGCCTCCTGTAATAACTGGCCCTTGAATGCCTCCTGTCATGAATTTCATTGACTGGCCCTTGCATGCCTCCTAGAAGTTTCCAGAAACTTCCTCTTTGGTTATGGAACTAACCAAGCCAAATAGTGCAAAGGGTTGGCCCAAACAATTAGGAGTTCACATGCCAAGCCCAAAAAGAGAAGTGTGCATAAGCCCACAGCGGGGCATAAATATCCCCAAAGCAAATCAGAAAGGGGTGGAAAAATTCAGTGAGCCATGGCTTGGCTTGGCTAGGGCGTAAATATCCTCAAAAGCAATTGAGATGGGCTAAATATCCAAGGACCATGCGAGTAACATAAACCGCAAAGCACCAGATAAAATCGAAGAACGCTGCTGTAAGAAATTTGGTCCGGCCGCAGGGCTTGGCCGTTGGTAATGATGACGTGGCAGCCATGACGCGTGCACTTGCTGACGTGGCGTGCCTGCTGACGTGGCACTTTGCTGGCCTATCATTTTGCTGACGTGACAGAATGACGTGGAGCTTTCTTGCTACTAGGCTTGGAGTTTATTTCACATGGGCTTTGATGTATTTGTGCCTAGTGTGGCCTAGTTAGCCATTTGGCTTGTTGCACATGGGCTTGTACATAGAGTGTTTTTGGGGCCTAATTTGCCTATAATTGGCTAATATGAGGAGCTTTTTAGGCCTAAGTTAGCCTATTTTTGGTGTAGAATATTAAGGGTACAAACATTGCACCCTCTTAATCCATAACCTGTTATGGGTTAATAAGTTCGGATTCCCCAATTCTACAAAATTTGCAGTTTTTTGGAGTGTTGCATAACTCGCCCCCAAGCGCAACTCTTTCCCGGGAAAGTAATGAATGTGTTGGAGTGTCGTACGATTCACCCCCAAGTGGTTGAGGTGACATATAACTCGCCCCCAGTATGTTATGTGTCATGTTGCTCAATGCTCTCGCAAGGGTGCACTTCCGTGCTGCATTTGCTCGCGCACGGAATGAAAAGTTGAGTTTTTCTTTTATCTGGAATTCATGCAGGGGGCAATTCTACTATTCAAGATGCGCGCAGAGTCGAGATGTGTACATTTTCACATGCCTGGACAGGTGAAAATGTTCGCCACATTTGTTAATGTCCCATATGATGGGGATTCAATTGGAATAGGGTAAAAATGCTCGAACTGTGCATTCACCCTATCTGCGACGTGTCAGAAACGCTGATGACAGTAGAATTGAGTTGTATTGTTTTGTCATTTAGGTCTGACTGCGGGCTTGAACGTCCGCAGCAGCTTATAATTAAACACGAATAATTTTGATAAAAAGTGGAATACCAAAATGTTGAATTAAATTTCTGAATATAAATAACAAGATAAATACCTACTGCTCGACAACAACTGCCTCGTTAAAACCTTTGTGTGGAAAACCCAGTGGGATAAAACCATCATAAAGGAAAAAGAGTGCAGCACAGCAGGATTTGAAATTACTCTTAATGATAAAACTTCTTCAAGTGGAACGAATTCCATGGCTTCCAAGGTTTTGAATCTTGAGTACCATCGAGGTTCCTTAGGTAGTAGAAGCCACGAGGAACTGGCCTGTACACTATGTATGGAACTTCTCAGTTCGCCCTGGGCTTCCCACAGTTTGATTCCATTGTGGCTGTTCGGGTTTTCTTCAAGACATATTCCCCTGGTTTGAATGACCGTTCTCTGACTTTACGATCAGAGCTCAGCTTGATTGCCTGCTGGTATCGTACTAACTTATGTAAGGCTGTTTCTCTTTGTTCTTCTAGCAACTCTTTATCCAAAGCCAGTATGTTGTTGTTTTTCCCAGATTTGACAACACGAGTTTTGGTAGTCTTGAGATGTACCTCGGTGGTTATGACTTCCTCTATCCCATAAGCCAGTGAAAATCCAGTGGATCTTTTTGGGGTCGTACGGTAGGACCATAAGACTCCAGGGAACTCTTCTGTCCATTTTCCTTTTTCTTTTTCCAGCCTTTTCTTGAGATTGTCCATAATAACGCGATTGGTTGCTTTTTTCTGCCCATTGCTCCGAGCATAATAAGAAGATGAGAATTTGTGCGAATATTCAGGTTTTCTCAGAAATCTTTGATCACCCCAGAATCGAACCGCTTCCCATTGTCTGATACTGACTCGCTTGGGATTCCAAATCTGCAGACGATATTCTCCCATATGAACCTTTTCACATCATGTCTGGTAACATGTACCAACGCCACTGCTTCGACCCATTTGGTGAAATAATCAGTAGCGGCTAATACGATTTTCACTCCTCCAGGAGCTTTGGGGAGTGGTCCGACTATGTCTAGTCCCCACTTATCGAATGGCCAGGGACTAAAAACTGGATGCAATTCGTTGGTTGGCCTTTTAGGAATTGGAGCGTGCTCTTGGCATGGCACACATTTCTGTGCGTATTCTTTAGCATCTTTATGCTAGAAATAACCTTGGGTAAGTATCATGTGCGCGAGACTGTGCCCTCTAGAATGGCTGCCACATATTCCTTCACGAGCCTCTGCCAATATCCGTTGTCCTTCCTCGGCTGATACGCATCGCAAAAATGGCTCCAAAGCTACAGGTTTGCGGTACAGCTGTCCCTCGATCATTGAATATCTCCAAGTATTCTTTTTCACTTTTGAAGCGAGGTGCTTATATTCTGGGAGTTCACTGGTTGTCAAATACCGAACATAAGGTTGACACCAGTATGAAGTGTTTTCAGCGGGATTGCTTGAATCATCTACCACTGGACTGTCAACGTCCATATTGCTGTCAACGTTCTCGGTATCTCCCTGTGCTGATGTAGTTGTCCTCTCTCCCCCACTAGCGTGTTCGATAGCCAGAAAAAAGTGGCTGTCGGAGATGCTAGGTAACTCTTGGAAATCCACTACAACGAAACGGGTGGTATCAGTTTCGACTGTAGAAGAAAGGTATGCTAAAGCATCTGCGTGCCTGTTTTCCAGCCGTGGTCGCTTCCCAATAGAGAACTGGTCGAATTCATTTGCCAGCTCTCTCATATGATCCAAATATAGGGCCATCATTTCTTCCTTGGCTATGTAGGTCCCAGAAACTGGTTAACTACTAGCGTGGAATCAGTTACCAGCTTCACGTTCTTTGCATCTAACTGTTTGACAACCTTTAAACCGATAATTGCAGCTTCATATTCAGCTTCATTGTTTGATGCTTGAAAACCCAGCCTGGTCGCTTTCTCGATCCTCGAACCTTCGGGAGTAAGGATGACACGTCCAACTCCAGCACCACCAACATTTGATGACCCATCAGTAAATACGGTCCATAATGGTTCAGGTGTATCAACCTCCATTGAGGACTCGCCCCTAGTCTGATCAGTGGTTGACTCTATGGGTTTGAACAACTCCTCTTCTTCTCCAGCAACTGTTTTTATATCGTCCACAGGAAAATCTTCTAGCAATGCAGCCAGGGCATGTCCCTTCTCTGTAGTTCGGGTTTCGTACTTGATCTCATACGCCCTCAGAAAATTTGACCATATGGCTAGTCGGCTGGAATCGTCAGCACGTTCCAGGATTCTCTTCAGCGGGTATTCCAAGTAGACTATGATCTGCCTGCCTTGGAAATAAGTCTTGAATCGACGAGATGCATGCAAAAATGCAAGCGTTATTTTCTCAATTTTCTTGTACCGTGTTTCCGCCCCGTCAAAGATTTACTGACGAAGTAAACATGCTTTTCATGTGGATCCGTAACAAACAGCACTGCACTTACCGCGTTCTCCGTTGCAGCCAAATAAACTCCGATAGGTTGTCCAGTTTTTGGACTCACCAAAACTGGAGGAGTTGACAAATACTGTTTGATCTCATCAAAAGCTTTTTCGCACTCATCTGTCCAACCAAAATTCACTGCTTTATTCAACACATCAAAGAATGGTTTGAATCGATCCGAAGAGCGTGAAATAAAATGATTTAAAGCTGCTAATCGTCCTGCTAGCTTCTGGACCTCCTTCTTCGTTCTTGGGGATGGCATCTCTCTGATGGCTCTGATTTTCTCCGGATTCGCCTCGATTCCTCTGTGCGTCATCAAGTATCCAAGGAACTTTCCTGACGACATCCCAAATGAACATTTTGCTGGATTGAGCTTCATACGATATTGCCTCAAGATATCGAACGTCTTCTGCAGATCAAGAAAATGTGACTCCTTTTGCTCAGATTTCACTACCATATCGTCAATATACACTTCCATCGACTTCCCAATCATGTCCTTGAACATATGGTCTACCAAATGCTGGTAGGTTGCCCCTGCATTCTTTAGCCCGAACGACATTACAGTATAGCAATAAACTCCTCTGTCAGTCACAAACGCAGTACGCTCTTGATCTTCCTAGAACAAAGGTATTTGGTTATACCTTGAAAAACCGTCCATGAATGACAGTCTCCCATACCCTGAAGTTGCGTCCACCAACTATCTTATCTGTGGCAGTTGATACGGATCACTCGGACATGCTTTATTCAAATCAGTAAAATTGATACAGACACGAATTTTACCATTCTTCTTTGGAATGGGTACGACATTTGACATCCAACGAGGATACTGCACTGGTCGAATAAAGCCTGCTTCCAACAGCTTTTCGATTTCTGCAGTAGCTCCGTCTTTTTTGCTTTGCGCATATTCCTGATTTTCTGACGAACTGGATGGAACTTATCATCGATATTTAGCATGTGGAAGGCTACATTCGGATCCATCCCAGGCATCTCGGCAAAACTCCATGCGAAAACGTCGGAATTTGCCCTTAGCATTGTAACCAAACCATCATGTTTGTGTGCAGGAAGATCTTCCCCTACGAACATTGTTTTGTGCTTATCATCTCCAATCTGGGCCTCGATCAGTTTCTCAACTGTTGGGGGTTCAGCTGCGTCCTCTCCCATATATGATTCTGAATGCAGAGGATTCTATAATTGCTATTTCTGCTCGACTCGCATGATTTGGTTCCCGCTAACTTCTTACTTCTTATACTCGTCCATAGCACTCTCGTGACACTTGTGGGAGGAAATCTGGTTACTCCTAACTTTCACGACTCCTTCAGGGGAAATAAACTTCAAACATTGATGATATGAAGATGTGACTGCACAGATCTTATGCAGCCAGTCTCGTCCTACGATTGCATTATAGGGAGCTCTACAGTCAAGCAGTAAGAAATTGCCTAGAACAGACTTCTCAGCCACTGTTATAGGTATCTTCACTTTTCCAATCGCTTTTGTAACTTCGCCACTGAAACCGATAATTGGATTTTCATCCTCCTCGATCAAGTCGTGTGGGAGATTCATAGAGGAATAAGCTCTTCAAAACAACACGCTCACTGAGATTCATGTATCCACTAGAATACGTTGTACACGAAACATGCCAATCCAGGCAGTTATAACGATAACATCATTGTGTGGAGCATATACACCTATCATGTCTGCTTCAGAGAACTCGATCTTTGTGCACCCAAGCTCCCGAATTTCTGCTCCATTTCCACTGACAAAATAGATATGATTTTTCAAGTACCATTCTTTTAACTGCCTGAGTTTTCTCCTAGTTTCGTCTTCCGATGCCCGCCTGGTCATTGAATGGATCCTGGCGTGAATTACGTTAATCACGTGTGCGTTAATCACATGTGTTGTTCCAAACTATCCAGGACCTTTCTCGAAATCCTTTTTCACGTACTCTTGTAGCTTTCCATCATCTATCATTCGCCGGACCTCGATCTGTAAAGAGCGGAAATTCTCAGTCTTGTGACCATGGTCTTTGTGAAAGTTGCAGTATTTTCTCTTATCACGTTTATCACGCGTCTCCGCTGGCAAAGGCCGAGGGGGACTCAAATCCTTGCTTATTTTCTCATACAACTCTGTAAGTCGTATGTTCAACGGTGTCAGCTTCATATCATGATATTTATGATATCCAGTTTCCATTCGTTCCCCCTGGTTTTTCTCTCGAACTTCACCTCGATCGTTATGCTGTCCGCTCGAACGGTTCTTTGACTTGTCTTTCTTCCCATCATTTGGATGATTGGATGATATATTAAATTCTTCTCGAGCTTTAGAATCATCCTCCACTCGAGCGTATTCTTCTGCTCGATCATATAGTTCTTCCAATGTATTTGGTGGTCTCTTGACCAAGGAACCATACACACCTCTTTGATCATGTTGGTATGCCTGTTTGTAGGCTGCAATGAAAACTTGATCGTTGGCTCCTGATAGACGCATTTATGTGTCTAATATAGCCCAATTGTATATTGTGTTAGTACCCATTTTTTGTACTTATTATGGCTTTTTATGTCCCTGTAGGTATTTCTGGAGAAATAAGCTTTTGCGGCGAAATTGGCTAAAAAAGTGGTTTTTGCGCTCGTGGAAGAAAATTACTATACGGACTCTCATTTTGGATAAGGGGTAACCTAAGGGGTGACCCATTTCCAGGCATCTGCTAAAAAGACACCAGAACTGGATAGGGGGAGATCACATTTCTTCACGTTTTCAAATTAATGTTTTGGCGGGAAACTTCATGCATGTTTGCTGGCAGAGTTGGATTCGATTAATGGACGGTTTCTAAAGAGATTCAACCCCCAAAATCAGTTTGGCTGGATGTGAATGGACTAAACAGAGCTGGTACATGTGTTTTGATCGATCACATTGGGCTGGAATAGCCGGGAGAAGAAATCAGAGTTCAAATAGGACACGTATGGTTCTGTTTACGTTTCAAAGATTTTTTGAGGAGATTCTGGGAGAGTTTTACGCTAAAGAAAACTCTACTTGGTCCTGTTTAAGTCTTGGGAGAATTTTGGGGCAATATAATAGCTCATAAACGCGTACAGGGAGATCAGAGAGAGATATTCTCTCAACAGCGCAGATAAGAAAAAGAAAAGAAAAAGTCGGATTCAGTAAAGATTTTTGGGGATTAAAAGACTATATAAGAGTTGGTTCAAGTCATAGAAGGGTTAGAAACCCTTAGGAGAGAGTTTGGAGTCCAGGAGAGCCGAAACAAAGAAGTTACAGAGAATTGGTGCTGCTGCTGCTGCCATTGAAGAACCTGAAGAACACGAAGAACAGACTCGCAGAGTCCGTCGTTCTTCAGCAGTCTTAATTTCAACACCCAACTGTCGTTGTTTTACAACAGCAGAGGCTTGTATCGTTTATTTTCAGCCTTTTCCACTTTGTAATAGTGACGCTGTAACATTTATACAGCGTTGCAAACTTCTTTTTACACCATTTTCATCAATAAAAACACATTATTAAGCCATGGATAAATCTTATGATTATGTTTTTGGGATGAGGAGCTAAACTCATTAGCCAAGGCGACGGAGGAAGCCATTGTTCCACATTAATTGGTATAATTCTAATTTTACTATTTATTTGTAATATTATTATTTGATTATTTGCATGGGATTGAATTGAAATATTAGTTCTTATTGAATAGTTGTGAATTAATTTGATGAAGCATGCTGGGTTTTAAATACTTTTGATGTTTTATACTCTTTGATTACAACTATTACTTCAAGAATATATTTGAGGCAAATATTAGAATTATTTTTAAAGATAGAATTGCATGAATATTATTTAGAGTTTACTATTTATTTGGTCAATGGTGGAATCCTAGTCTTGGTATTTTTCTCCAAAACTTTGAATTATTTTATTTAGTTTCCTGTTTAATTTAAATCTATAAAAATTGTTTTCTTCACAAGTCTGAAAAGACCCAGTTTTTACCACTACTACAATCACTATTTGAAAAACCATCAAATTTTTGGCGCCGCCGACGCGGACCTGTGTTTAAGTTAGCATTTTTTTTTAGATTTTATTTTTTATTTTTTTTATTTTTGTTCTTCTTTACGTTTTTGGGTTTTTTTTGTTTCCTTGCAGATTTTTGAAGATTGGAGCGAAAGACAATTTTGCCAAAGCTTGTGGTTATTTACTTAAAGTTTGGGAGTGAAAAGCAAAGCTAAAGGAGCGAAAGAAGAAGATTTTCTTTATTTTGTAAAAGAGAAAAAAAAAAGAGAGACATTTTTATTTTTGTAATTTTTTTTTATGGACTTTGGACATTAATTTTTGGACATTTTTATTTTTATTTTTAAACCCTACGGAAGGGTATCCTTAAATATAAACTGTGTGCAGGGAAGGACGACGATTACGATATCGTCTCGGCCCCTCGGGTTCGCACACGGCATAGGAGTCGTGGCCTGAGTCGACTTCAGTGGTTCTTCGCCCGTCTGGTACGGGAGGTAAAATTCTAAACACCCGCGAATCTCCTACAAGCGGGTTACTGGACTCCTTAAGGTGAATATATGCTGAGGACTTGAATATGGACTGTTTTTAAATTTTTAGTAAAGGGCAAGGACTGGACCATATAAGATAAGGGTTCGGATTTCATCACCGCTCCCTTCTTGCCCGCCTTAGGAAAACGAAACCTAAAGCGAACCTAAGCCTAAAATTTGGACTAGAAAGAGACCTATAGGGTATCGAGCTTAACAGGACAATCATTCGAAAAATATTGGTTACTCTTTTAAGCACACCTCGAAGTTCTTGACGGTTTCTGCGAGTTGAATGCGTGACTGCGCCGCATTGGATCGGTGAGGTTTTGGGTATCAAAGCTCCACTGAGCTTCCCTCGCCTCGATTCAACTTTTTTTAACTCGGATTGATTCCAGAGGGGTTTGCTTAAATTGTAACGAATTCCCTTTCGAAGGATTAGAAGCTGATCTAGAAACAATCTAAGTGGAGCCATCATGCTTGTTGTTTGCTAGAAATCTTTAGGTTTGCTGTGGTAAAGTCGAGTCAGCCTGCTGTGTAATTGCTAGAACCTTCCTGTTAGGATTTTTTTATTTCTTTTTGAATTCTTTTTAGTGTATGCCCGATTTTGTTAGGGCTTGGAAAAGAGATACTCTAGGTCGATTGATTAGCGAAAAACCTAGTAGTTCTTCTGATTTAAGCAAGGAGCTCGAAGACTCTTCTTTTGAGAGCCCTGTTTTTGGAAACTTCAGTTTTGAGAATTTATCTCTGAGTGATAAAAGTACCCCTAGTACTTCTGTTGTGCCAGCGATGGCAGCTTTGAAAGATTACATGTTCCCAACTAGGACCAATCGAGCTTCATGCATTAAATTGCCAGCCACTACGGCTAATTTTGAGATAAAACCTAGTATTCTTCAGATGATCCCTATATTCTTAGGAAAAGATGATGAGAACCCTTATTTCCATATTAGGGACTTTGAGGAAATCTGTGGGACAATTAGAATAAAAGACCTTACTGATGAAGTCTTGAAACTTAAAATGTTTCCCTTTTCCTTGAGAGATAAAGCCAAGACCTGGCTTAACAACCTACCGTCTGAATCCATAGAAACATGGAAGGAACTTATCGCTGCCTTCTATATGAAATTCTACCCTAAGCATAAAACTGCAGCTGTTAGGCAGAAAATTAGTGCTAGTGTACAACAAGAGGGAGAGTCTCTTTATAGGTTTTTAGAGCGATTCAATGATCTCCTATCTCAGTGTCCTCACCATGGATTTGATAATATGAAACTTGTACAGATTATTTATGATGGTTTAGACTATTCGACCAAAGCCATGGTTGAGTCTATGTGCGCTGGTGAGTTCACTAGTAAAAATGTTGATGATGCTTTTACCTTCTTAGGAGCTATCGCTGAAAAATCCCAACAGTGGGAATCTTGTGTTGAACCCCCTAAAAGACTCTTGGTCAATAGAAGTAGCACCAATATGGTAGATACGAGTTTTGCGTCAGATGCTAAGTTTGCTGCTTTGTCCAGAAGGTTAGAAGCTTTAGAAATGGGTCAGTCTAAAAATAGGTCCCTTGTTGAACCTAATAAATCCTCTCAAGTCTCTAGTTGTGGAATAGAGCCCGATAATTCATTTTGGGAAGGTCAAGTTAGTGAAGAACAAGCCCATGCTGTCTATAACAACTCTAGGTTTGAGAACCGTCAGAAGTTTGACCCATACTCAGAAACCTACAACCCTGGTTGGAGAAACCATCCTAATTTCTCTTGGTCTAAGGGCCAGAATCAAGGCCAGTCTAGTAATTCTCAGCCTCCCCCAGGTTTTGGTTATACTAAGAACTCTTCAGGTCAGACCCAGAACCCATCTGAGAATAGAATAGCTAGCTTAGAGGAAACCCTTAGTATATTAAGGAAGATCCAGGAGATGCTATCACAAATCCAGGAAATGTTAGTAAAAAGCCAGGGTAATTTTCAAGAGGAAACCAAACAGAATTTTAAGAATAGTGCCCAGTCTTTTGCTAAATTAGAGCTTCAAGTCGGCCAAATAGCTAAGTTTATCAATGAGAGAGAAGAAGGAAGGTTCCCTAGTCATACTGATCCTAACCCCAAAGGAGAGAAATCGTACAATCATGTGAATGCTGTCACAACCCTAAGGAGTGGAAAGAAAGTTGAAAACAAGGTCGCCATGCCTGATAATGAACATGCTGTAGTTCACCCTGCTGAGCCAGAAAATGAGGAGACTAATAGAGTCTCCAAAGAGACCAATGAGGGTCCTGTTAAGCACGGATTTGTTCCCAGAGCCCCGTTTCCCCAGCTGCTAGTTCCGACTAAGAGGGAGTCCAACTTTAATGATATATTGGAGGTTTTTAAGAAGGTTAATATCAACCTTCCATTATTAGATGCAATTAGGCAGATTCCCTCTTATGCCAAGTTCCTTAAGGACTTGTGTACGCGAAAGTGTAAGCTCAGTGTCCAGAAGAAAGCCTTCATAGCTAGTCATGTGAGTTCTATTATTCAGAATACCACTACTCCTAAGTATAAAGACCCAGGGTCCCCTACCATTGCTTGTACAATAGGTAAGTACCGTGTTGAGAAAGCTTTGCTTGACTTAGGAGCCAGTTTGAATTTACTTCCATATCATGTGTACCTTAAGCTAGGACTTGGTGAGATGAAACCTACCCAGATGACACTTCAGTTAGATGATAGGTCCGTTAAAATTCCTCGTGGTGTGATCGAGGATGTTCTCATAGAGGTTGACAATTTTATTTATCCAGTGGATTTTGTTATCCTAGATACCCAACCTGTCCCTGACCCAGAGAACCAAATACCAGTGATTTTAGGTCGCCCATTTTTAGCTACATCCAATGCGATCATTAACTGTTGAAATGGTATTATGAATTTGTCTTTTGGTAATATGACTATTGAGCTGAACATTTTTAATATTAGTAAGCTACCCTTTGAACTAGATGACTCGAATATAGAAGAGGTGAACATGATAGGAACATTAGTCGAGGAGTCATTACCAAACACTTTGTTAGAAGATCCATTAGAAAAATGCCTAACTCACTTTGGGATTGATTTTGATGATGATAATGTAATTAATGAGGTGAATGCTTTGTTAGATTCAACCCCTTTGTTAGATACTAGTAATGGATGGAAACCTAAGTTCGAACCACTACCAGTTTCTAAGTCTACCCTAGTTCCTTCTTTAGAAGAGCCTCCTAAGTTGGACCTAAAACAATTGCCAGATACCCTGAAGTATATGTTTTTAGGCCCGTCTGAGACTTTACCTGTGATTGTTTCTTCCGACTTGGATATAGATCAGGAAAGTAGGCTAGTAACCTTCCTTCAAAACAACAAGGAAGCTTTAGGTTGGACCATAGCAGACATTAAGGGTATAAGTCCTACTGTTTGTATGCATCAGATCTATTTAGAGGAAGATACCAAACCTTCTAGGGAGATGCAACGTCGACTAAACCCTAATATGAAAGAAGTAGTTCGAACTGAGGTTCTTAAGCTATTAGATGCAGGCATCATCTACCCTATTTCAGACAGTAAGTGGGTCAGCCCCGTTCAGGTTGTTCCCAAGAAATCTGGTATTACTGTAGTCCAGAATAATAACAATGAGTTAATCCCGACCCGAATGACCACGGGTTGGCGTGTTTGTATTGACTATAGGAAATTGAACAAGGTCACTAGGAAGGACCACTTTCCCCTTCCCTTCATCGACCAGATGATAGAGAGATTAGCTGGACATAGTCACTACTGCTTTTTAGATGGCTACTCTGGATATAATCAGATCGTTACCGCCCCCATAGTCCAGGCACCCAACTGGAACCTACCCTTTGAGATCATGTGTGATGCTTCAGATTATGCTATTGGTGTTGTGCTAGGTCAGCGAGAAAATAAGTTACTTCATGTGATTTACTATGCTAGCAAAACTCTGAATGATGCCCAGTTGAACTATACCATTACCGAGAAGGAACTATTAGCCATTGTGTTTGCCTTAGACAAGTTTAGATCCTATATCTTAGGTTCTAAGATCATCATATATACTGATCATGCTGCTTTAAAATATCTTTTGTCTAAGAAGGATACTAAACCTAGATTGATTAGGTGGATTCTGTTGTTGCAAGAGTTTTCTCCAGACATTAGAGACATAAAGGGTGCCGAAAATGTTGTAGCAGATCACTTGTCTAGGCTAGTTGTTAGTTCCCCAGATGATTCCCTTCCTATAAGGGATAGCTTTCCTGATGAACAATTGTTCTTTGTTACCCAATTACCTTGGTATGCGAATATAGTGAACTATCTTGTTACTGGTCGAATGCCCCAACATTTGGGTAAACAAGATCGTTCTAGATTTTTAGCTGAGGTTAAGCACTTATTTTGGGATGATCCTTATTTGTTTAAGTATTGCCCAGACCATATTATTAGGAGATGTATACCTGAGAGTGACCAGTCCAGTATTATTTACTTTTGTCATGATCATGATTGTGGGGGTCACTTTAGTGCTAAGAAAACTGCTGCTAAGATATTGCAGTGTGGATTCTATTGGCCTTCGTTGTTTAAAGACTCCCACAGTTACTGCGTTACTTGTGAACGATGCCAGAAATTAGGAACCATTTCCCGTAGGAACATGATGCCCTTGAACCCTATTTTAATTGTTGAGGTCTTTGATGTGTGGGGTATTGACTTTATGGGTCCGTTTCCTAATTCTTTTGGTAACCTATACATCCTTGTCGCCGTAGACTATGTCTCTAAGTGGATTGAGGCGGTTGCGTGTAAAACCAATGACCATAGGGTTGTGATTGAGTTCTTGAAAAATAATATACTTACACGTTTTGGTACACCGCGAGCTATAATTAGTGATGGAGGGTCGCACTTTTGTAATGGGACTTTTAGACTTCTGATGAAGAAATATGGTATTACACATAAGGTAGCTACCCCGTATCATCCACAGACTAGTGGTCAGGTAGAGGTTTCTAATAGGGAGATAAAACGTATATTAGAGAAAACAGTTAATCCTAATCGGAAAGACTGGTCGTCTAGGCTTACTGATGCCTTATGGGCTTACCGTACTGCGTTTAAGACACCCATTGGAATGTCGCCTTATCATCTTGTTTATGGCAAGGCATGTCACTTACCTGTTGAGTTAGAACACAGAGCTTATTGGGATGTTAAGCAGCTAAATTTTTCACTTGACAAGGCAGGAGCCCATAGGAAACTCCAGCTCAATGAGTTGGACGAGATTCGTATAGATGCTTACGATAGTGCGAAGGAGTATAAGAACAAAATGAAACTTGTGCATGATAGAAACATATTACGGAAGTCATTTTCTCCAGGTCAAAAAGTTCTTCTGTATGACACTCGTTTGCATCTATTCCCCGGGAAACTGCGCTCTCGGTGGACCGGTCCTTTTGTGGTCCGTACTTTTTTTCCTCATGGAGCTGTTGAGATCGAGACACTGGATGGTAGTAGTTCTTCAAAAGTTAACGGTCAGCGATTGAAGCCCTTTTTAGAGCCTTTTCCTACAGGTGATGTTGAGGAGGTCCCTCTGGAGGACCCTGTTTACCCTTGATTGACCATCGAGGCGATTTGAATGTTGTATAATTTTTGTATTCAGTTTTTGGTTTCACTTCACTCAGGTACTATCTTTCCGAACTCTCTCTTTACTATTTCCTCATGTTACTTATATTCTTGGTACTGTTCTTTCATGAGAAACATTGAGGACAATGTTAGATTTAAGTTTGGGGGTGGGGAAGAAACTTTTTGTTAGCTTTTAGTTGCAATAAATAAACTCCAGAGCCTAGAAATTTATGCCTATTGAGGATCGCACTAACTAATCTAAGTGGATGGAAGCATTTTGATTGTAGGAGTTTGAGGAACCAATCTGATTAGATGGAAACATCTAAAGAGTCTATTCATAAAAGCACAGAGCTCAGGTGTTAGAAATAACATGATAGTTTCACCATATCTCGTTGAGTCGTTTTCACTTCTATTTTTATTTTATTTTGTTTTTAAACTATGTTTCTCTAAGTGATAGGTGGGGCCCACGATTCAAGTTGTTACCAATGCTAGGGTGAATTAGAGTGATTGAGATACCATGAAAAAAAAAAGTTGAAAAAGAAAAAGAGATAAAAAAAAAGATGAAAAAAAAAAATGGTAGTTACCAAAAATAAAATAAAATTGAGACCAGACCATTTGACCAAAAGGAATAAATTCAATAAAGTCGACCACTGGTACCCTTGTATATGCCAGTTGTGTTGACCTAGAGTTAGGTTATCGACCACTGGTACCCTTGTATATGCCAGTATGTTGATATTAGTCAGACTAGTATCTCAATCCATTAGGATAGGTTCATTTTGGCAGAGGCCTTCAGACAGATATGGGAAACGCCGTTCACTTAGTAAACATCAAAACCATACATGTTTTTCTATATCCATCTTCTTGATCTATCCATGTGATTAGTTTTGACTCCGAATATGATGTCCATAGTGCAACTATCTGAGTAGAGCTCTGTCACTTTATATGAATTTTAGTATGCTTGAGTGCAAACTCGTGTACAGCAATTGGAATTTCGCATCAGGGTACTTCTTCCTGTAGTCAATAAGTATGCCAACCAAGGAGATTCTTTAGTGCCTTCCAAGGTTCTGCGTAGATAGCTAAGGTCTGGAGTACATGTTTTGTGGGTATATCTCTGGTAAGCCCTCCCGAGACTATAACTCGGCCACCTAGGGGTTTAAAGGCTTATTGCATACGCTAAATGCAATCGACGATGCCTGCGACAGTGAGTTAGGATTTTATTTTGTAGTTTTGATTTGCTCGGGACTAGCAAATAATAAGTTTGGGGGTATTTGATAGACGCATTTATGTGTCTAATATAGCCCAATTGTATATTGTGTTAGTACCCATTTTTTGTACTTATTATGGCTTTTTATGTCCCTGTAGGTATTTCTGGAGAAATAAGCTTTTGCGGCGAAATTGGCTAAAAAAGTGGTTTTTGCGCTCGTGGGAGAAAATTACTATACGGACTCTCACTTTGGATAAGGGGTAACCTAAGGGGTGACCCATTTCCAGGCATCTGCTAAAGGGACACCAGAACTGGATGGGGGGAGATCACATTTCTTCACGTTTTCAAATTAATGTTTTGGCGGGAAACTTCATGCATGTTTGCTGGCAGAGTTGGATTCGATTAATGGACGGTTTTTAAAGAGATTCAACCCCCAAAATCAGTTGGGATGGATGTGAATGGACTAAACAGAGCTGGTACATGTGTTTTGATCGATCACATTGGGCTGGAATAGCCGGGAGAAGAAATCAGAGTCCAAATAGGACACGTATGGTTCTGTTTTGAGGAGATTCTGGGAGAGTTTTACGCTAAAGAAAACTCTACTTGGTCCTGTTCAAGTCTTGGGAGAGTTTTGGGGCAATATAATAGCTCATAAACGCGTACAGGGAGATCAGAGAGAGATATTCTCTCAACAGCGCAGAGAAGAAAAAGAAAAGAAAAAGTCTGATTCAGTAGAGATTTTTGGGGATTAAAAGACTATATAAGAGTTGGTTCAAGTCATAGAAGGGTTAGAAACCCTTAGGAGAGAGTTTGGAGTCCAGGAGAGACGAAACAAAGAAGTTACATAGAATTGGTGTTGCTGCTGCTGCTGCCATTGAAGAACCTGAAGAACACGAAGAACAGACTCGCAGAGTCCGTCGTTCTTCAGCAGTCTTAATTTCAACACCCAACTGTCGTTGTTTTACAACAACAGAGGCTTGTATCGTTTATTTTCAGCCTTTTCCACTTTGTAACAGTGACGCTGTAACATTTATACAGCGTTGCAAACTTCTTTTTACACCATTTTCATCAATAAAAACACATTATTAAGCCATGGATACATCTTATGATTATGTTTTTGGGATGAGGAGCTAAACTCATTAGCCAAGGCGACGGAGGAAGCCATTGTTCCACATTAATTGGTATAATTCTAATTTTACTATTTATTTGCAATATTATTATTTGATTATTTGCATGGGATTGAATTGAAATATTAGTTCTTATTGAATAGTTGTGAATTAATTTGATGAAGCATGCTGGGTTTTAAATACTTTTGATGTTTTATACTCTTTGATTACAACTATTACTTCAAGAATATATTTGAGGCAAATATTAGAATTATTTTTAAAGATAGAATTGCATGAATATTATTTAGAGTTTACTATTTATTTGGTCAATGGTGGAATCCTAGACTTGGTATTTTTCTCCAAAACTTTGAATTATTTTATTTAGTTGCCTGTTTAATTTAAATCTATAAAAATTGTTTTCTTCACAAGTCTGAAAAGACCCAGTTTTTACCACTACTACAATCACTATTTGTAAAACCATCAGCTCCATCCACATCGGACAACTCTTGCTTGAAGCGTCGAGTGAACTGTCTGATGTTTTCCTCCTTCCTAATTCCTAGAAATAACAATGCATGGCATCCCTTTCGATCATGTTTGTTGTATTTTTAGTTAGAGAAGAATTCGTCAATCAACTTATGGTCAGTACCGATCGACTGTGCCGGAAGCTGATTGAACCACATTATTGCTCCTCCAGTCAGTGACTGTGGAAACATCTTACACATCAACTCATCGCTGTACTGCCATAAGGACATGGCAATTTCATAGTGTAAAACATGTTGATATGGATCATCCGTTTTCTCATCGAATTCTGGCAGCTTGGGAACCTGAAAATTCATTGGCGTCCAGAATTCTCTGTTATTCAATTTGAAAGGAGCCCCAGCGGGTTGATGCAGTCTGTCCATATTTTCCTCTCTAGAGCGCTTTTTCGACATTACTTTCTCGATCATCTTGCAAAGGCGAGCTTCTGTTATTGCGTCCACATCGCCATCTGAGGAACTATCTTCCTGCTCATAATCTCGGTCCTTTGGGATATAAGCTTTAGATCTCATTCTTTTCCTTTGGGGTCCAGTTGGCTCTCTTCCAGCTCTACCTTGCTCCGAACGAGCGTAGTAATCGGGAAAAAATTCTCTCTTATCGTGCCGATCTCGAACCTAATCTTCATCATTCCTGAGACGTTTTGAACGGGTGGTGGTTCTGGCCGCACTCTGCTGAGTCGCAGCTGGTCGGGTCCCTACTCACCTTGGTCGTACACGCATTTGTTTAGGTAGATCTTCAGTGACCAACAGATTTGCCTCTGGTCGATCAAGATCGATCACTTCTCTGTTTTGGTCTGCATCTTGTGGGCTAATTTGACTTCCAAGGCGCTGCCATACTGATCAACCCCTCTGGTTGTTCAGATTTCCAGACCTAGGTCGAGAATGGTTTTCACGTTCCAATCTCAGGAGAGTGTTCTCCTTCACCAAATCGTTCAGCCGATTGTGCAACGGTTCTTCCTTTGTACTAGGAGTCGCAGTTCGTCCGTCTTGCTGGTCCTGCCGATCGTTTTTCCTCCTTGACGGACTGTCGAATTCGCGTTCTTTTTTTCCTCGAACTTGTGGGTTTTCCCATCAACGTCCATTCCTTCATTATTGATCACTGGTTGTTTTTCCCTTCTTCCATTTAGATCTGGAGTTCTGTCATGGAAACGATCGTGATCTCGTCCACGATCCAGGCATCTGTTATGAGCATGATCTCGATCTTGATCACGATCTATGGCTTTGTCATGAGAACGATTTTGATCACGATCTATGGCTCTGTCATGAGAACGATTTTGACCCAGCCTGTTTTCATTGGGTACTGCTGGGGCTGACTGAACCTCGATTTCATGCCTTTCAGCTTCGCGTCTCCTGCGCTGTTGGTAATCGCTAACAGAATCCACCATTCGTGCAGTTTTTCTGATTACTGTCATAACTCGATTTGGTAAAACACGAAAATCTTTTCTCGAAAAATCTTGGTAGGCGCCAACGTTTGTATGGTAAAATTTCTTCTACCCCAAACACCATTTTAATGATGATTTTGTTGAAGATCTATCCGCTGTTTTATTCTCCAATTGAACAGTGTACCTGCAAAAAATCCCTCTGATGCTTAAGTTAGCTAGAGATTTTTCACAGATAATTGTATGGGGAAGATTGCATACCTTTTGGGGTTGTGAATCCCTGTATTTATATGGTGCGAATTTCCGTTTATTTTCTTTAATTTCGTGGTAGGCATCAATTGCAATAACTGGCCCCTGCATGCCTCATGTAATAACTGGCCCTTTGCACGCCTCCTGTAATAACTGGCCCTTGCATGCCTCCTAGAAGTTTCCAGAAACTTCCTCTTTGGTTATGGAACTAACCAAGCCAAATAGTGCAAAGGGTTGGCCCAAACAATTAGGAGTTCACATGCCAAGCCCAAAGAGAGAAGTGTGCATAAGCCCACAGCTGGGCATAAATATTCTCAAAGGAAATCAGAAAGGGGTGGAAAAATTCATTGAGCCATGGCTTGGCTTGGATAAGGCATAAATATCCTCAAAAGCAATTGAGATGGGCGTAAATATCCAAGGACCATGGGAGTAACATTAGCCGCAAAGCACCGTATGAAATCGAAGAACGCTGTTGTACGAAATTTGGTCCATCCGCTGGGCTTGTCCGCCGGTAATGATGATGTGGCAATGATGACGTGGCAGTGCAGACGTGGCGTGCTGGCATGGCACTTGCTGGCGTGGCGTTCTGACGTGGCTGCGATGACGCGGACACTTGTTGTCGTGGCGTGCTTGTTGACGTGGCACTTTGCTGGCCTATCATTTTGCTGACGTGACAGAATGACGTGGAGCTTTCTTGCTACTGGGCTTGGAGTTTCTTTCACATGGGCTTTGATGCATTTGTGCTTAGTGTGGCCTAGTTAGCCATTTTTGGCTTGTTGCATATGGGCTTGTACATAGAGTGTTTTTGGGTCCCAATTTGCCTATACTTAGCTAATATGAGGAGCTTTTTAGGCCTAAGTTAGCCTATTTTTGGTGTAGTATATTAAGGGTACAAATACATTTCTACATTTATAAAGTCAAAATATGTTCATGAACCAGGGATTATACCAAAAAATTTGTATACCTACGTATACATATAAAAGGGTATCATAAGAAAATTTATCCGATTTTAATTTATGCTATAAAGAATGATAAACGTCGAATATCTTAACGAGAATGATGCAGTTACAGGGGCGGAGCCAGCCCAGGCAGGGGGCGCAAATACTTGCACCCCTGCCCAACTGGTTCCAAAGCCTAATTTAGGCCCAATATTAAATAATTATGAAATTATAAGCCCATTTTTGCTTATTTGCACCCCCAAAAATAATTTGTATAACACGAAGCAAATTTTTGCACCCCCTATATGGAAATTATGGCTCCGCCACTGTGCAGTTATAGAATTTCCTACATAAAAGGAAATTATTGAACCTGTAATAAATTATGAGAATGATCCTGAACCCGATAAATAATAGCTTTATATTAAATGTGTCATCGAAAGTAGTTTTTCAAGCAGTAGTCATAATAAAAATTACTTGCTATAACATGAGCATGGTAGTCCAAAAGTTGTGCATGCATTGTAAGAATGTGACGCATTTAAGTTTAAGTGAAAGGAAAATATAAACAACTTTAGATACATTTTTTTTTTTGAGAAAATTTGACTTTTTATACGAACATTGTTAATTGGATGAAGTATTTTTCTCTCTATATATATATATATATATGTATTTAGAGATTATTCGTTATACTCTCATAGGAAATAAGGACTTACAAATATGTATCCATTTAGCGAGGTTATTTATTTGGCATCTATGTGCAAATCGGGATCAGAAAAAGATTATTCGTATGGCGAGGTTATTGATTTATCGAACTTTCATTTATAGGGGTAGACTATAATTTCTCCAACATATCTCTTTACTTTTCTTCATCTTTTTCTCATTTAGGTGTTGTGTGAATGATTCAACAAGTTCAAGTAGCAGGAGATCTAACATAGGTGTTTGACGTGTGACAAAAAAGATCACGAAACAAAGGATTGTCCTTGGGTTTATTCAAGGTGCAAACATATTCCTTGTAACGGAGTGAGAGTATTGTTGAGATCTAAAACAGATCAAACTAATGAAATTCTCTTCATTAAATGCTTGAATCCTCCTGAAACTACGTATTTTGAGCGATTTGATCTTGTGTTTTCTTAAACTAATGCACTTCTAATCAATCTTTAATCACCATAAAGTTGAATTTCTTGTGGTGAACATAATCATCGTGTTATAAACTATCTACTAGATAGTCAGTCATGCTTCAAAGATAAGAATCAACATAGTTTTAATGTATATTATTGACCAGGTGTGCAAGAACAAAAACTACGAAGCATCCGTGTGGGCTTCAGATGCTATCGTAATTGAAATACTCAAGGAAAAACTGTATGAAATATGTAAGGATTTTAAGAAATATTCCAAATGTAGCCTGCAACTATCTAATAAGATATTCCATATTTATACATCTTGCATTGTCTTACAAAACATAACCATAACATTGTCTTTAAACCCATTGTTAATCAATCCATAAACGAAAGATAACTTAAAAACGCAAAAGAAAACAAAGATCCATTAGGAAAAAAACAACCGAGTAAGACTCAGAGTTTCATGTACTTCTCAGGATTCTTCTTTCTCTTTGGATCTAGCATTGTAAATGTGATTTTCTGATTAAACTCCTTTCTCTTAACCCCTTTTCTAGATTTTTGTTGTAATTTGTTGAGAAGATTCACCAACGTCCATGAACTAGATTTGTTCTTCCTTGTGCAGGAGTATTAGGTTCAATTTTAGATAAACCAACAGAACTTTATAGACTAGATGTTCATCTTTGATGGTTCTGGGACAACATTGGTATACTTGGAGCCATCAACATAGGTTCTAGGCTTGTATCACTTTGGATTAGATCCAACTGCTCCTCCAGCATTATTCTTCTGGTACTGACCTGGTAATCCACACCTCCTACAAATTCTAGTATTTTTCTCAATTATGGGTTCATCATAAACCTAATTCTTTTGCTCTTTTGTCTTCCTTGTTTCCTTATGTTCACCGAAGGCTTCATCACTTTTGTGTTTTCTATTCGCACATAAAAAAGAAAGAAATAAAAAAGGAGAAGACAAAAGTTAGTGGTATGAAACTTGTGGAGGTCATATCATATATAATATCAGGTATTATCCGGGGCTTACGGTCCCATAGTTTTGTTGATCGGGTGAAATTATCCGGGGACGTGGATCAGAAAATATAGGGTAAAACATAATCCCCACATTAAAATTACAAGTGATTAGGTTGAAGTCTATGAGGTTGAGTCTATAAATCAATAGGGGCTTGCGCCCAGTGTTTTATTGATCTGGCCCCTTAATCTGTTTTTGATTTAACATTCAGCATTAAAGTTAGCCTTTTAAAGTTTAGTGGTTAGGTTATGATTAGATTTTTTTGGGGGGTCACGACATAGTCTCTATTGTCCAAAATACCCATTCATTAGGAATATATCATTTAGTTCCAATCGAAAATTTAATCAGTTGGGTAGTGATAAGAAAAACATTCTACTACAATCTGATCCCTCATCTTTCAGATTTTGTAATCATAATAATCTCCTTTTCCATATGAATTATGATTAGTTGTTCAATTTCAACATAGTTATTACTTCTCGGAATGACACTGGATTTTCATTGTTCATGCATGCATGTTTTATTCTGACGGACTACGTGTCTTTTATCATACGTTCTACCACCTTCAAAGAAAAACGAATCAGATATCTAAACCGAGAGGAAGAACAAAGGAACACGGGGGGTGAATGGTGGTGGGTGTGAGGGGTGATGGAAAAACTTAGAAGGAAATAGATACTGCCTACTCAGGTTGGCTTAAAAGTCAAGATGTGACATCTAACCACCACATCATGAGCGGGCCTTGCAGGTAATATTTTCACTAGTCTACTAATCATTTTTGTTTTTTCTTTTGATTGTTTGTATGCGATCTTCCCCTCTAACTTATAAAAATAGCATGAAAAAACAAAGGTTTAATTTGTCGTAAGATTTACTTATATATTACAGAATAACTTACGTTTGGCAAGTATAAGAATCTTCTGGGAAATTTTTCGTAAGATTTAGCTCATATATTACAGAATAATTTACGTCTGGGACGTATAAGAATCGACTGGGAAATTCCTGTCTTACGGATTTGAAAGCGTAAAAACCCAACCAATTGTTAATACACGACTGAGTCTCTTCTATTTATCTTAATCGTAACTCTGATGTTACATTTATTTTTTCTAAGAACGGCTAGTTTTTTTTCAAAAAACTATCTGTTGGGTCATTCTTTTCTATAAAATGACCCTACCGAAGAAGATGATGTGATATTTCTTTATGTCAAAGACCAGAAGCTATGCATACATTCTCATTGGATTTTTATTGTTCTTAACTGCGACGGCTATTCATTTAAGTCTTCGGGTAGAGCATTGTTGACGGAAACACAAGATGACAAAGATCAAGGCATTAATGTGGAAGAAAGTAATGATTCTCGATAGAACCATGTATTTATTGTCTTCGTGGCCACATATGGTAATTGAAAAGACGAGGTTACCCAAATATACCTCAATCTAAAACTTTTCCACCTATAAGTGATGCGTGTCGTAACCACAACAAATTAATTAATATTTTTTCACTCAATTAACAAGCAAAAATGGTGGTAGTTAAGTTCGTTCCCACGAGGAGAAAGAGGTTTTAGTTGTCTTATAATGTCACAAAGGGGGGGTTTAGTTTTATAATTTATAAAGTAAAAGAAATAAACAAAGTAATTAAAAAGATAAAGTTGAAATCAATAAGAGAGACAAGATCAAAGAATCGTTCTTCGTTGCAAAACAATGATTCAATTTATGTTCTTTTCCACTTTTTATTAGTCACAGATTATCACCAACCGTAGGATAGCAGGTTCGCTTAGCTAACCCCAAAATTCGTCGTTTCACTGAGTAACAGGTCCGCTTAGTTATTAGATTCTATTCAAAATAACCACCTTGAGGTTCGCTTACAAGATGTAATTTCCCCGAACGCATTAAGATTTATGAATTTAGGTTTAGTACTAGTAGTTAAACTCAGTTCGCTTGGTTGAATTTCTAGCGTTGTTTTCACACACAATTGCTCCACAGAATCCCTCTGCAAAGTCTCGTGTTTTCTGTTTGTGTAAAGTGTCGAGAACGATTACGTATTCCCTAACTTCTTCTAGCTTTAGGTTGAGTTAACAAATCAATCCAGCGTGCACTCTAAATAATCTATCAAACAACCATGAATGTATAAACATTATTATTAGTATAAACAAAAGATAATCATGTGAAAACTTTGAAGTAAATTTAAAACAAAACTCAAAACACGCGTAAAATACATAATTCACACGAAAAATAGCAAAGAAAGCATAAACAATAGATAATAAATAGGGTGTAATTCTACGCCTATCAAATTCCCCCAAACTTAAACTTTTGCTAGTCCTCGAGCAAATCAAACTAAAACATACAACTTCAAAGCTTTCCAGCGCCGCAAGCATCCAAAGAGCTATGAGGACATAGAGTTTCTGCATGCTAGTAATAAGAAGTTAGAAATACTAAAGAACATATTCTCATTCTTAAATATTGAGTGAGAAATAATCACACCATAATGAGAGAAGGCGTGTTTGAGAGTGATCAATAAGCATTTCTCCTCGAATTCTGCCTCACCAAAAAGGGTTTTATGAAATTGCACTCAAAGACATAATTTTACGGTTCTCACTTGTGTGCAGGTAGGAATGAAGAGACAAATCCTGCAACACGTTGAATGGTGGGAAGGACAACTTCCGAAATATTATAAAAACCCACATCTTTTAACATTTTGAAAAACCATTTTTCTGACGATCTCTAAGAAAGGAAATCAAACACTATTATCGAGGATGAGATTACTTACTCACCTTCACATCCGATTGCAATGATTATAACACCACTCTCACAGCATCCAATAGAAACGTCTTCCGCTCCTCGTCCTTATCTTTTTGGTCTTCGTCTTCGGTTTCAACTATTGATGATAAACTCTTGAATTTCGTAGATCCTTGACAATTTCTAACTCTTTATCTTAAATCCTTGTCGCTTGAAACTTCTTTATAAATTTTCCTTCCCCACGACTTATTAAATAGATATCAACCAAAAATAACAAAAAAAATTCTCTTGTCATCATTTTTTTTAATGATAAGAGAAACAAAATACAAAACAAAATGAAAATAAAACAAACCATGGCCGTAGGAAAAGTACTTTACCGCTTGATTCTTCATAACTTGTATTGTCTCGACATCATAAATTTCAATAATTCTTACCTTTTTATTTTCTTTGCTCATGTAAATAAGTCTTCAACTTGTATGTATAATTATGCTCATTGTATTGTAAGTCTTCAACATATGTATAAAAATCTGCTCATTGTATGTTGCTTTACTTTGAATATATGAAATTTGCTCTTTTCTTGTTCCGTTGCTTGTTAACCTTAAACGTCTTCAACTTTCCTTGTAGATTTTGATGTCGCTCATTTGTTGATGATGTGGATGGTTTTTCTATGGACCCGTTGTTGTCGAGAGAATGGTGCTAACTTCAAATCGAACTACAAGAAGGAGGCTTTCATCTATAGACGTCACCCTCATGATTGACAAAATTAGCACTCAAGAGATCAAATAGTAGTGCTTATATTGGTGGGAGGTTGGGTATCTCACCATTCTACCTAGAATTAACTTACGGTGACACACACTCAAAACAAAGCTTTTCTAGTCAGCTACAAAGAATTTTTGGTCGGTGCCTCACATGATATAAATACGGGTAATCTCCACTAATGATTGATCAGCAACTCTAATAATGCATTTCTCCCTGCTCCTCATTTGCATCACCGGCATGATTAAATCCATTATTTAACACTCTAACAAGTAAGAAATACGAACGTAGTTCCCTAACACTTCCTAGTTCAGTTATGTCGGTCAGAATTCTCTATGTAAACATACCTAGAAGTATGCTAGTGACTCTAAAATCTCCACAAGTTGGAGGTTTTATGCAATTTTTTTTAAAATAAATGCTTAACCACTCCCCCACACTTAAACCTTACATTGTCCTTAATGTAATTGAATCCTCCTAGCAAAGTCAAGGTGGGAAATCCTAACATGATATGGAACAAGAAAAATAAATAAACAAAAATAAAAAGCAAAAGCAAAAGGATGAGAAATACAAAACCTATGGGTTGCCTCCCATGAAGCGCTTGTTTTAAATTCGACGGCCCGACTTAGCTTCTTGTAAGATTCACTCCCCATATACTAACAATCTGAAAATTTGGGGATCTATCCACAATACCTGTTTTGCAAAAAATAGCTCCATACAAATATTAGCACAAGAAAATAATAATAATGTTATCGCCCGATAGAATTTTCCCCCACACTTATTCTTGTCCACACTCGGAAGTGTATAAAGAACATAGAATTTTAGAACTTCCATGTATTCCTCTTGGAAAACCTGCATAGTGTTAGCATCAAGTGTTTCCAATGGTGGATATCTAGAAACAAAATCATCCAAAAATACTTTGGAAGCACATACATTCAAACCAATAAGAGGTAAAGGAGAAGAATCAATATGCAAAGGGTTAGACAAACCTTGCACAATCTCTTGTATTACGGAATCCTCTTCATCCTTAAAAATTCAAGTGAATTACTTACCTCTTGTATATCATGGTCCTCTATCAAACTTGCAACCATTCTTCATCGTTTTCTACCTTAACCAAAGTCTTGGCATCATTATAATCATTAAAATCTTTTGCAAGCTCAATTGGGTCTTCCACAAATTCATTCAATTGGTTTCATTCTCAAGAATCACCTCTTCAACATCCTCGTCATCGGAATCGGGCCATTCTTCTCTCATAAAATCTTCTTCGGTATAAATTGTAAGATATTCTTGTGAGGGTGTTACACCGTTTATTATAATAGGTAAATCACACCCAATCTCTTCCTTTTGAATAGGTGAATGATCCTTATTATGATCCAAAGTTGGAATAACTTTATCCTTGTTACAAGAATTTTCATAAGTTTCAAAATCATCATCATAACCCATATAATAACATTTATCACGCTCCTTTCTTAAAGCTCTTTTAGCTTCAAGAATTTCTTTATCTGATGCTAGACCTTCATCGATCAATTAATAAAACCTTCTCTCAAGTTCCCTCAAACTAGGTTGCCTTACACCGAGGAGATCACGCATATATTTAGAAGCATAACTATCCTCTCCTCCTAGTAATCGTTCACTTACATACCCGTCATAAGGTTGTTGATATGTATGAGAATTTCCATAAAGTCTGTATCCTAAGGATGGTTGGAAGTTGCCATAATGTTGAGGTTGAAAACCGTATTGATTGTTGTAATATGCTTGCTCTTGTCCACCATACATGGAAAACTGGTACCTGAAATAAAAATTCTAGAAAACAAAGTTAGAAACAAAAATAAAATCTAAAAACAAAAATTAAACGAAAACAAAAACAACTAAAGCTGCTCCACTGCTCCACGGCAACAACGCCAGAATTTGATGCGTGCCGTAACCACAACAAATTAATTAATATTTTTCCACTCAATTAACAAGTAATATAAGGTAGTTAAGTTCATTCCCACGAGGAGTAAGAGGTTTTAGTTGTCTTATAATGTCACAAAGGGGGGGTTTAGTTTTAGAATTTATAAAGCAAAAGAAATAAACAAAGTAATTAAAAAGATAAAGTTGAAATCAATAAGAGGGACAAGATCAAGGAATCGTTCTTCGTTGCAAAATAATGATTCAAGTTATGTTCTGTTCCACTTTTTATTAGTCACAGATTATCTCCAACCATAGGATAGCAGGTTCGCTTAGCTAACCCCAAAATTCCCCGTTTCACTGAGTAACATGTCCGCTTAGTTATCAGATTATATTCAAAAGAACCACCTTGAGGTTCGCTTACAAGATGTAATTCCCCCGAACGCATTGAGATTTATGAATTTAGGTTTATTACTAGTAGTTAAACTCGGTTCACTTGGTTCACTTTCTAGCGTTGTTTTCACACACAATTGCTCCACAGAATCCCTCTGCAAGGTCTCGTATTTTCTACTTGTGTAAAGTGTCGAGAACGATTACGTATTCCTTAACTTCTACTATCTCTAGGTTGAGTTAACAAATCAATCCAGCGTGCACTCTAAATAATCTATCAAACAACCATGAATATATAAAACATTCCTATTAGTAAAACAAACGATAATCATGTGAAAACTTCGAAGTAGATTTAAAACAAAACCCAAAACACGCGTAAAATACATAATTCACACGAAAAATAGCAAAGAAAGCATAAACAGTAGATAATAAATAGGATTTAATTCTACGGCTATCAATAAGTCCTTTCTCCGAAAGTGTTTGTCTATGGACTGACTCGAGACAATAAAACGAATCGGTTCACACTTTGTGTGATCGTCTATGGATACGAGATCGAGACAATACGACAACAAGATAACTTGCGTGAAGGTGTGGTTGTTTTATGACTTGTATCAGAATGTGGAACTGGCTTGCAGAGTGTAAGCTATCAGTTTTTGGTGTTTATGAATACTTGTGTTGTTTTTGTTGAAATAGGTTGAAATCCTATTTATACAAGTCATGTTCGAGCGCACCCTGATCTCGTAGGAAGTGGAGGCGGTTAAGTAGTGGATAAGTGGGGTTGTGCAAAAGGTGGTGATCATCATGTTCCCATTATGAGGGAAGACTTGTTACCCTTTCACCCAATACATTCTCATTGTTGTTAACCGTCCGTCCTTTCCTGACACTTTCTCGTAATGGGCACGTTGTACGCCGCATGTCGTAAACCACCAGACCAATACCCCAGTAAGCATCCCCCAGTTTGTGACACGTTTGATGTCTCGAGTGTTTTGTAAGAAAATATACACAGTGGGCTGCTGAATGCGTCAAGTCATGAGACTCGCTGCTTAAAGTAGCATATAATGCTTTTATGTCAAATAAAAAAATTATTTATGGAATCAATATTTATAAAGCATCGTTTATAATTGATGCACATGAAGCATCGCTTTTAAACAAGCTGCTAAAATTAATCGATGTACATGAAGCATCGTCGTTTTAGAGCTCGTCCAAATTAGTCGCGAGTTGAATTTTTTAAAAAGAGCGTGACCGGCCAACTTTGAGCGATCGTTTGGGAACCCTGTGGGCAAGTGTTTGAGGGTAAAAACTGGTTCTCCTGTTTTTAGTAAATTTGGGTGTGTTGATGAGAAACGAATTCAAATCCTAAATAATGCACTGCAGGGAGTACTTTTAGATTCGAGAGATCAATCTGTAAGACTCTGGCCTAAATCAAGAAATGGTCGTTCCAGATTCAATTCGGTCACAAAGTGAAGGAGAAGTGGTTGATCTTAGGGAGGGAAGCGAATAAGGTGTTTGAGATCAGAATGTTGAATTATGAAGGTGTGGCTGTTTATGACTTGAATCAGAAAAATGGTTTCTGGCTACTTGTGTTGATAACACTTGTGTTCTGTTGTTGTCGAAATAAATTGAAAACCTATTTATACAAGTCATTGAGTGCAGCCTGATCTCATAGGAAGTGGAGGAAGTTAAGTAATGGAGAAGGGAGTTGTGCGGAAGGTAATGATCATCGTGTTTCCGTTATGAGGGAAGACTGATCACACGTTCACCCACTACTCTTATTACTCTTAACTATCCGTCTTTCCTGACACTTTCTTGTAATGGGCGCGTTGCACGCCGCACGCTGTAAACCGCCAGACCAATTCCCCAGTTAGCATCCCCCAGTTTGTGACATGTTTATGTCTCGAGTAAGTGGGTCGAGTCGTGGGACTCTTTGCTGAAAGCAGCACGTAGTGCTTTTAGGTCAAATAATAAATTATTTGTAAAAACGATATTTATAAAGCATTGCTTACAACCGATGTACGTGAAGCATCTCTTTCGAATAATCAGCTGAAAATAATCGATGTGCTAGAAGCATCGTTGTTTTTAAGCTCGATCGAATCATTCACGAATCAAGCGACTTAAAAGCAGCACGGCCGGCCCTCTTTGGGTGTTCGTTTGAGGACCCTATGGGCGAGCTATCACTTGGTAGATCGCTCCTTGTGGGGAAGAGATGGCCGGTGATCACAATGCTACTTTGTTATATTTATGAAAATAAATCTACACCGTCCAACTAGGCTGGCGAAGTTGGACGGTCGTGATCGATTTGCGGCAGCTGTATATTGCATTGATGTAATTTAGGGATTAAGGGCCGTGTGGCCCTCCCTATTTTGGCTAGTCGAATCAAAGCACTGGGCGTTGATTCGAACAGGCCGATTGTCCATTTTTGAATATGATCCGCTAGTGAATGAGTTGACATCTCCTGGGTCATCTAAGATCGTATCTAAGCCACTTGATTCTGCTGGCGAAGATGAGTGGTCACGATCGATTTGCGATAGTAGGATACTACCGCAAACATGAATTAGGGTTTAAAACAGCGACGACTACTCTAGTTCAATCGAGCGATTCAATTCGTTATTTACTTATCACCGGCAAGTCGATCGAATGGTAATGAAGTTGGACCGACGGTGAACTCATGTCCACCTTCTTGATCGTCTGAAACGCAATCTAAGCCGTCCAACTAGGCTGGCTAAGTTGGATGGACACGAATGATTTGCGACAGTTGTATACTGCCGCGACCCAATTAGGGTTTTTAGAATAACGCGTTTGCTCTAGTTTGGATAAACGTTTTTGCATTCTCTGGACCTGTTGTGGGAAGTCGATCGACCAAGGGAGGAGTTGGGCCGCCGCTGAACACACCAATACTCCTTTAATCGTTTTTAGGAAAATCTAAGCCGTCCAACTAGGATGGCGAAGTTGGACGGTCGTGATGTTTCTGGGAAGTTTTGGCCGGTCTAGCTCGTTTGAGCTCTTTCCTTCAACATCGCGATCACCCTAACTTCTGGCTAACGACTACGGGTGCTGCGGATGAACTAAAGTATCCCGATCGGTTGGGATGATAGTGGGCCCGATGGTGAACATTATGGAGCTTGTCCGACCATGTTAGGAGGCAGATAGGTTTAATAAATCGACTGGCCAAAACGTACGACCGTGGTCGTTTTGAGACTGACATGGACAGTCTATATTTTCCTTAAGGAATTTAAACACACGTTCAATCGCGCTATCTTTTAATTAAAAAGGTGTGTAAATACCTGGTCTCTTTGTTAGAGAGTGATGCACCCCGTGTGAGTACTTCCATGCAGATCTCAATACTGACACTTCGGGAGATTCATGCTACTCAGCTGAGAGTGAAAATTTAATCGTCATGTCATGTCAATATTGAGAGTTCGGCTGGGAACATAGCATAGGAAAATACTAGGCAAGTCATACATTAATGAATAATGCTGGTGGAAGACAAAATTTACAGAATATTTTGGGATTGCTGTTGCACGCACCATTCTGAGTAAATTTCATATATACAGATATATTGAATTGCTCAATACATATGTGAGCGAAGAGGATTATGAACTCATTGCTTTTAAATGGATTATGTTCCTTTGCAGGATGACAACGCATTAAATACAGGGTTTACGATTTTAGCCCTTGAACTAAAAACCATCATCAACGTTAAGTCCACTACTTAGTACGTAACAGTGACATTGTTGTGGGGTAAGTACTAGATGGTGATAAATAAAGGTAAAACTTATGAGACAAAGTTATATGTTACCAGGAGAGATGGGTCGGCCTGTCCTTGGAACATGTCACGTTCAAGAGGTGTCTAGGTAAGCGTTCCCCTATCATGATGTCGGTTGGCCCCAGGTAGATTAGGCATACTGTTGGTTGGGATCTCAAACTGCATTCCAAGTCCCTTGTACATCTGAGTATCGTTCGAGAGTGTGTCCAAGCTTTCCTGGCTTCGGTTAGCATGGAGGAAAAGTGGAGGCGTGATGAAGCATCTCAGCTAACAAGTGTTAGGACTGAAAGGTTTGCTGCCGGCTAGAGTGAAGGAGAGTGGAGCAAAACATGAATTCCTGGATAAACATGAATACCATTTTCATGATGACGTCATAATCCTCAACTCTGATGTGGACGAGCCTTATCATGAGAAATATCCTTAAAAGGCTGCTGAAGCAATTTCTGAAAAAGATGTTGAAGCAGCTGAAGAGGATGTTGAAGCGGCTCGAGAGGATGTTTAAACGGCTTTCGGAGAGGATGTTGAAGCAGCTCCGGAGAGGACTCTAGTGAAGGTACTATTGGCCCTGGCGTTGATGACACTTCTTTGATGTTTAGTAGTCTTTGTTTCATGTGGCTGGAGCCAGGGCTTGATCGAATAATAATCCCTCATTCATGCTCGAAACTTTAGACGTAGGGATCCTCGGTAAGGATAAATTAGAGCATGTTTACATGATTTTTCTATATGATCTATCCCATTCTTTTGTTTGACATTCCCCTTGCAGACTACACGCTTCTTGAATATTTGTGGCGTGCCGGATAGGTAGGTAGACGGATGGACGTTGTGCCGCGAATCTTTAAGGACTTCGTTCCAAGCGACATCTTTTGAACCGTCTTCTGAATCTTGGATGGTTGTATGTAATGGGATACGATGAGCAGTCCCCAGTTACACTTCAGAATCGATGGCATGGCTGAACACGTGAAAACATCTCCGATTTTTACTTTGGAGTCTTTGATGCACATGTACGTCTTCATGTTGAGAATTTTCTACGGCTCGTAAATCTTCAACAGTGATGATTGCTGATATTAGAAATAAATCGGTTGAGGTACATGAAGGCATCCTGTGCTGGCAGTCCCCAGGTGTAATTATCCCGAGCTTATTTTCTCTTAAAAGACGTACTTCCATTGCATTTGCTGGGAAGGTGTTGAAGAGGCTTCGGCCTCTGAAGAGAGCGCAGAAGTGGATTCGAGAGAGAGTGCTGATGCGGCTTCGGGAGAGAGAGCGTTGAAGCGGCTTCTTCTGGAGAGAGCGTGCGTTGAAGCGGCTTCTGGAGCGTGCGTTGAAGCGGCTTCTTCTGGAGAGAGCGTTGAAGCGGCTTCTATAGTGTGCGTTAAAGCGGCTTCTTCTGGAGAGAGCGTTGAAGCGGCTTCTTCTAGAGAGAGCGTTGAAGCGGCTTCAGGAGAGAGCATGCATTGAAGCAGCTTCTTCTGGAGAGAGCATTGAAGCGTCTTCTGGAGTATGCGTTGAAGCGGCTTCTTCTGGAGATAGCGTTGAAGCGGCTTCAGGAGAGAGCGTGCGTTGAAGCGGCTTATGGAGATTGCATTTAAGCAGCTTCTGGAGCGTGGTTTGAAGTGGCTTCTTTTGGAGAGAGTGTTGAAGTGGCTTCAGGAGAGAGTGTGCATTGAAGCGGCTTCTGGAGCGTGCGTTGAAAGGATTCTTCTAGAAGAGCGTTGAAGCGGCTTCTGGAGTGTGCGTTGAAGCGGCTTCTTCTGGAGAGAGCGTCGTTGAAGCGGCTTCTGGAGCTTGCGTTGAAGCGGCTTCTGGAGCGTGCGTTGAAGCGGCTTCTTCTGGAGATAGCGTTGAAGCGACTGCAGGAGAGAGCGTGCGTTGAAGCGGCTTCTGGAGCGTGCGTTGAAGCGGCTTCTTCTGGAGAGAGCGTTGAATCGGCTCATGGAGTGTGCGTTGAAGCGGCATCTGGAGAGAACTCCAGTGAGGCACCCTTAACCCTTGAATTCGAAAAATGAGTTCTTCCCATTCTTCTGAGGCGATACGATATGGCAGATGGGAAGACGACACACAAATAGTGCTGGCCGGCAAGTCGTGTTTTATCCTCATGGGAAAGAATACTGTTTCTATTGTAACATCTCGACGCATGCAATGCTCTCTTCCGGTAATTCGAAATAGGGGAGATAACAATAATGGTTAAGGATTCGACCAACCTTCAGTTTGATTTTCCTTGGAAAATTACATGCTTCTTGATTGACCGTCTCTCTTGTGTTGAAGAAGTCCTTGACTGACGGTGAAGGAATTTCACGCTGAGCCTCAGTCCCCAGTTCACGTGGTTTTATCCCGTATGGTCGATGGGTTGACCATGATGAGGGTATCACCCTTTTGCATCCGTGTTGATGACTATGCAGTTGGCTGGATCTTGGATGGCTACGATCAAGATTCTTGAGAGGGACGAGTTATGACTACAGACACAAACCTTGGCAGTGATGAGTGGTGGTTACGACCATGAATCTTGAAAGGAAGGAACGACAACTACGAGCACGGACCTTGGTCGGTAACGACCATGAATATTGACGGGCTTTAATAAATTACGCATGCGAGTTTATTCTCCCTTCTTTATTTTTTTGTGAAACAGCTCTTCCCTGATTCCATGTGTGCGGAAACTCGCCTATTGTTGTTTGCATAAATGCTCTGTCATGGTGTGTACGGTTTCGTGGACGGAGTCCCCAGGAACTATGCAACTCCTGATGGGAAGAGGGTCTCTGCGAACTCCCTTAGTGCCTAATTGAAGTTCTCCTGCATCTGTGGTAACGATAATATTTGGGATTTTCCATTTGTTCCTGAGTTGGTGGGCGCCTGATAGGAGGTAGTTTGATGGCATCATCTTGAAATCCATACTTCCAAGAGTTCAACACTTCATCGATCGGGAACGGTAAGTTTGGAGCAGAATCTCCAGTTTCTTGTTGTTGTGCATGAGTCTTTAGTCGCGACCTTTCGGGATGGGGCCGTCTGATGCACTGGTGCTCCATGTTTGAGTAGTTGCTATGTAACTGGAGCTTTTCTCTTTCCTCCTACACTCACCACACTTACAGAGGGTTGAGTGTTGTATTATTTGTTGATGAGACGTTTGTTTCCTCGAATCTCACGTGTATCTTCATTCCTGGCGGGCCTGATTCCTTCCAGCAAGGATGTTGCTATTGTAGCTAACCGCTTAGTAGCTTCATGAAGTTCAGAGAATGTCTGGAAGCGCAGGTTCTCCAGTAAAGAGCGATATACAGGTGGCATGCCATTAACGCACAACTCTAATAATTGATGTTCAGTCACATTTGGATCATAGTGCTTGAATCCAATTGGCTATACGGTTTGGTGTAATGTTGTTGTACCAGTTGTACGCTCTCCCGGTAAGTGACTTTGAGAACTCTTTCGGGCAGAGGACATGATTGTATTCGTGCTCTTCTATTGACTCCAGAAAACGGGAGATGTGTTCACGAGCATTACCAATTCCGTCATAAAGGGAAAATTGAGGACAGGAGTATCCTCTCGGAAGAGGAACTCTTTGCACATTAGGAGGATATGGATATTGATGCTGCTGTATGTCCACCGGGTTTTCCTTGCTTTGATTTTGGATGAGACGTTCCAGATCCTCACGTGTGATGAAGTTGGACGACTGATTCCTTTCTCTTGGGCGCCCAGGAGCAACACGAACTTCCTCATCCATGAATGCACGCCCTGTTGAAGTGTTTTCCCTAAGAGTGTTGAAATTACTCCTTATTGTTTCCATGGGTTGAAGCGGCTCTTGTGGTAGTCGTTCTGTTAGCGTCTTGAGGTAAGTAAGTACCTCTTTATGAGTTGTAGCCATGTCCGTCTGAGACTTAGAGAAAACTTCTTGTTGTTCCATTAAATCAACAATGGTAATAGGGGATTAGCCTCCTCTGGATGCTCCACTCTCTCGTCCTGATGGGGAAGCGGTAGTAGCTCTAGTAACAACCGGAGGTGTTACGCTCGAAGAAACATTGGGGTTGGCGGCAGTGGCTCTGGCTCTGGTGATTGGAGGTGTCACGCCTAAGGGAATGTTTCCTGCGCCACTGGTGTTGATGGTTGAGGATGTAGTATCACGAGACGCGTTGATCATGCTGGTAGGCAGCACATTGATGTCGCCGGCAGGAATGTCGACACCAGGGGTGTTTTCAGCGCCAGTAACATCATGATTTGTCGATGTTCCAGACCTAAGATCCACCATCTTAAATTTGAGAAAATTGAAATGAAATTGAAAAATTGATCTGCAACCGAGAGATTAATCTCTCACTGTGGTGGCCAATTATTTGAGGGTAAAAACTGGTTCTGTTGTCTTTGGTAAATTTGGGTGTGTTGATGAGAAGAGAATTCAAACCCTAAACAATGCACTACAGGGAGTACTTTTATATTCGAGAGATCAATCTGTAAGACTCTGGCCTAAACCAAGAAATGACAGTTCCAGATTCAATTCGGTCACAAAGTGAAGGAGAAGGGGTTCATCTTAGGGAGGGAAGCGAAGAAGTTGTTTGAGATCAGAATGTTGAATTATGAAGGTATGGCTGTTTATGACTTGTATCAGAAAAATGGTTTCTGGCTACTTGTGTTGATAACACTTGTGTTCTGTTGTTGTCGAAATAGATTTAAAACCTATTTATACAAGTCATGGAGCGCACCCTGATCTCATAGGAAGTGGAGGAAGTTAAGTAATGGAGAAGTGGAGTTGTGCGGAAGGTAATGATCATCGTGTTTCCGTTATGAGGGAATACTGATCACACGTTCACCCACTACTCTTATTAATGTTATCTGTCCGTCTTTCCTGACACTTTCTCGTAATGGGCGCGTTGCACGCCGCACGCTGTAAACCGCCAGACCAATACCCCAGTTAGCATCCCCCAGTTTGTGACATGTTTTATGTCTCGAGTAAGTGGGTCGATTCGTGGGACTCGTTGCTGAAAGCAGCACGTAGTGCTTTTAGGTCAAATAATAAATTATTTGTAAAACCGATATTTATAAAGCATTGCTTATAATCGATGTACGTGAAGCATCTCTTTTGAATAATCAGCTGAAAATAATCGATGTGCTAAAAGCATCGTTGTGTTTAAGCTCGATCGAATAAGTCACAAATCAAGCGACTTAAAAGCAGCATGGCCGACCCTCTTTGGGTGTTCGTTTGAGGACCTTATGGGCGAGCTATCACTTTGTCGATCGCTCCCTGTGGGGAAGAGATGGCCGGTGATCAGAATGCTACTTTTGTAGATTTCTGAAAATAAATCTACACCATCCGACTAGGCTGGCGAAGTTGGACGGTCGTGATCGATTTGCGGCAGTTTTATATTGTCGTTGATGTAATTTAGGGTTTCAGGGTCGTGTGTCCCTCCCTATTTTGGCTAGTCGAATCAAAGCACTGGGCGTTGATTCGAACAGGCCGATTGGCCATGTGTGAAGATCAGCCGCTAGTGAGTACGTTGACATCTCCTTGGTCATCTAAGATCGGATCTAAGCCACTTGATTCGGCTGGCGAAAATGAGTGGTCACGATCGATTTGCGATAGTAGCATACTTTCGCAAACATGAATTAGGGTTTAGAACAGCCGCGACTGCTCTAGTTCAATCGAGCGATTCGATGCGTTATTGACTTCTCACAGGAAAGTCGATCGAATGGTAATGAAGTTGGACCGGCGGTGAACTCATGTCCACCTTCTTGATCATCTGAACGCAATCTAAGCCGTCCAACTAGGCTGGCTAAGTTGGACGGACACGACTGATTTGCGACAATTGTATACTGCCGCGACCCAGTTAGAGTTTTTAGAATAACGCGTTTGCTCTAGTTTGGATAAACGTTTTGGCATTCTCTGGACCTGTTGTGGGCAGGTCGATCGACCAAGGGAGGAGTTGGGCCTCCACTGAACACGCCAATACTCCTTTAATCATTTGTAGGAAAATCTAAGCCGTCCAACTAGGCTGGCGAAGTTGGAAGGTCGTGATGTTTCTGAGACCGTTTTGGCCGGTCTAGCTCGTTTGAGCTCTTTCCTTCAACAACGCGATCACCCTAACTTCTTGCTAACGACTAGGGGTGCTTCGGGTGAACTAAGGTATCCCGATCAGTTGGGATAATAGTGAGACCGATGGTGAACATTATGGAGCTTGTCCGACCATGTTAGGAGGCGGTTAGGTTTTATAAATCGACTGGCCAAAACGTACGTCCGTAATGGTTTTGAGGCTGACATGGACAGTCTATATTTTCAATAAGGAATTTAAACGCTTTTAATCGCGCTATCTTTTAATTAAAAAGGTGTGTAAACACGCTGGTCTCTTTGTCAGAGAGTGATGCACCCCATGTGAATACTTCCATGCAGATCTCAATACTGACACTTCGGGAGATTCATGCTACTCTGCTGAGAGTGAACATTTAATCGTCATGTCATGTCAATATTGTGAGTTCGGCTGGGAACATAGCGTAGGAAAATACTAGGCAAGTCATGCATTAGTGAATAATGCTGGTGGAAGATAAAATTCACAGAATATTTTGGGATTGTTGTTGCACGCACCATTCTGAATAAATTTCATATATACAGATATATTGATTTGCTCAATACATATGTGAGCGAAGAGGATTAAGCACTCAATGCTTTTAAATGGATTCTTTTCCTTTGCGGGATGACAGCGCATTAAATACGGGGTTTACGATTTTAGCCCTTGAACTAAAAACCACCATCAACAGCAAGCCACAACTTGGCCGATCATTCCCCGTGGAGGAGGGATGGCCGGTAATTACAACGTTACCCTGTTGGCTCCTTGAAAATAAATCTAGACCATCCGACTAGGCTAGCGAAGTTGGATGGACGAGATGATTTGAGACAGTTGCGTACTTCCGTTAATTCAATTTAGGGTTTATAAGCCGTGTGTCCAACCTTATTTAGGCTAATCGATTCAAGGCACTGGACATTGGTTTGAGTAGGCCGATTGGTCAGATGCAAAGGCGAGCTGCCGGTGAGCATGCTGACATCTATTAGGCCGCCTAAAATTGGATCTAAGCCATTCAATTTGACTGGTGAATGTGGACGACCATGATCGATTTACGACAGAATCGCGCTGCCACAACACAACTTAAGGTTTCTGAAACAGCGCGTTCACCCTAGTTTGAGCAAACGATTTGATGCACTCTTGGCTTTTCGTGGGAAAGTCGATTGACCAGGGATGAAGTTGGGTCGCCGGTGAACACGCGAGCACCCCTTTGATCATTCGAAGAAAGATATAGACCGTCCAACTAGGTTAGCTAAGTTGGTAGGATGTGATGAATTTGAGACCGTTATGGTCGGTCTTAGCTCGTTTGAGCTCCTATTTCAACAACTCAATCACCCTGGTTCTGGCTAGCGATCAGGGGTGTTGCGGCTGAACTAAAGGGATTCCGGTCGGCTGGGGTGCTAGTGGGCCCACCTGTGGACATCATACAGATTTCCTGGTTCCGCTGGGAAGAGGCTAAGCTTGTTGAATTGTCTGGCCAAATCGTGTGGCCGTGATTGCTTTTTAAGACTGACATGGACAATCTAGGTTTTCCTTAGGGAATTTTAGCATGTCGATCGTGCTAACTTTTAATTAAAAGCGCGTTGACGCAAAGAACATCTCTTTATCAGAGTGTGATGTAGCTTGTGTGCTCATGAGTATTTTCACGCAGATCTTAATACTGGCACTTCGGGAGACTTGTGCTGCCCCACTGTGAGTGAACATTAATCGTCATGTCATGTCAATATTGAGAATTCGGCTGGGGAACATAGCATAGGAAAATACTAGGAAGGTCGTACATTAGTGAATAATGCCGGCGGGAGATTAAATTCATAGAATACTTGGGATTGTTGCTACACGCACCATTCTGAGTGAATCTTATACATAGAAATATATTGAATTTCTCAATACATATATGAGCAAAGAGGCCCGAGCACTCATTACTTTTAAATGGCTTTTGTTCCTTTGCAGGCAGCGCATTCACAATTCTAACCCTGAACTGAAAACCACCATCAACAATATACCAACGCTTGGTGGGTTCAACCGAGCAATGCTCTAACATTAATTGAAATGCAAGACTAATCAACCACATAAAGGAAAGGTTCAAGGAGATCTACCTAGAAATGAAGTTTTTAGGGGGCAATTGGAACAGGTGAAGGAGAGGCATCCCACAATGTCCTTTTTGAGAAGAGTGAGTATGTGCAAAAGTTGTTCATCAAGTAAGTTTTGAATAATATACTAACTTAACCTTGATTTGTTTTTTATGAGGCCTTGGCTCTTTCCCAATACCAAGCTATTCGTCGCAAATAATTGAGCATGGGCAATGCTATTGGATCACGAAAAAGTCTGTTGAGTATTTCAACAAAGATTGACTATTTAAGTGTAATGATGTAAGTTTTCCTTTTTCCATCTAGGTTTAATGGGATTTACAAGGCTTATTTATGTAATGGTAACTTGATAATTGATGAATGAAATTGAGAAGTTTGGTGAATTACGACAAAACAGTTTAAAAATTCCAAAATCGCGGCTAGGATACCCAGCCGTAATTCTATAAATCACATGAAACGACTATAATAACATGCCGTAACTTGTTATTTCCAAGCCGTAAGTTCTACTGAAAAACAGGTTATCGTCGGAAAGTGCAAAAGACCCGGCTGATTGAAGGTTTACAGTTTGATTATGGTCCATTATCCAAACTGTAAATCTTATCATTTCAATTTTTCTTCCATTTAGGCCAATACAACTAGGTCGCTACTACATAAAACCTAGCCGATAACACATATAAATTTCCAAAACTCTTTTTTTTTTAACAAATTAAACAAACATAAAACACAATACACCAAAATGGTTTTTCATTTATTGAATCGAAAAAACATACATCTTTGGTAACATATATAGAATAGATCATAATTATAGATGGTGAAATTTGGATAAGGGGCAAAAGTTTCATTTCAAGACCATGGAAAAAATTTAATCCTCACGGGAGAGATTAAGCCATTGGACCTCAAGGCACCCTTGATCCCGATTTTTAGTATAGTCCCCGCGATACATAACTGGTCGTGATGTCGTGATTCCTAAGACATATCCCCGCGAGATAATACTGGTCACGTAGGTTCTGTAGAGCGTAAAACGTCCCCGAAAGACTTATGAACTAGAACAACCACAATTCCAGCATGTCTTAGCGAGACACGACTGAATGTGATTCCATGATTCCTAGTATACATCCTCGACGAGATACTTCTGGTCATGTAGGCTCTGTAGATGCGTAAAAACGTCACCACAGACTTATGACCCAGAGCGGAGATATGCATGTCTCCTGTAAGCACGACTCATCCTATTTGAGGTCAAGGACTGATTCCTAATACATCATCGCGAGATACACTGGTCATGTCTACTCCAGGCTGTGACTCGAGTTACTGAGTTTTCTGAATAATTCCTAGGACATCCCCACGAGAAACACTGGTTATTCTGCCTCTAGAACCTTTCGACAGATTCCTAGAACATCCTTATGAGATACACTGGTCATGCCGGTCCCATAAATACGTGCAAAATTGATTCCTAGCACATCTCTGCAAGATACGCTGGTCAAAGACAAGTGATTCGAAGTCTTGCGTTGACATTAATCGGGCGTATAAAACCTTTTCTCTCTCTTCAGGACGAGTCTCAGCTGATCATAGAGAGATTCTGTTGAAAAATCTCGGAGAGATTAACATCTCTCCACAAAGTTTCAAATCCCTCGGGAAATCTCAGGGCCGAATATTCCCCATGATAGGCACGAGACATATAGGAATTGAGTCTCCTTTTCAGACTCTCTGCACGAATTCCGAGGCATCCCATGCCTTTTCATGTGACTTATCCTAGTCATTCTTACAAATTGGAGAATATCTCTCTATCTTTGCCAACTCGGCTAAAGAGAATATTTCTCTCTCTCAACACATCATCACAAAGGCTGACTCAGCTTCACCCTAATGGGGGGATAACAATTAGGATTTTGGTCTAGAGGTCTACGACACATGTGAGAAATACCCGGATTATTTATCACCACAGAACAGAGTAAAGGCGGTGAAATAATGAGATAAACTCAACCTAGTTTATCTCTATCTATTCCTGAAGAGGCGGGACAATTGCTCCACACGGCACGAAAATCAATCCTTATCTTCACCGACCTGAGATTATAGAATTCATATATAAATAGGTCCTCTGTTTTTCCAAGATACGATCATCTTTCTCATAACCTCTCATAGAAATTCTTCTTCAAACCCAATAATTCTCCAATTTCTCTCTTCGTCTGCTTCCCTTCCTAAGACCAACCATAAACTTCTTCCCTGTGACTGAAGCATCCTATGAACGACCACTGTGCATGTTTTAGGCAGAGACTGTTCGTGATTTACCTCCCGTAACTCACTTTCAGAAACCCTAGAATCCCGTTTTTAGCCTCTCTCAGATTTTAGGTAACTACAATAACATTTCAATAAACGCTTAATAATCGCTTTCGTACGCGTCAAAAATAAATTACTTTCTCACTACTCAAAATATATGATATAGCAAGGGCAAGAAAGGATCGTTCCCACAAAGAGGACTAAGGTTTTCAAGTTGTTTCAGTTTCCCATAAATAACAATATGGGGTTTTCTGATTTTTATGTATCTAAAATAAAATAAAAGCAAACAAATAAAAGTAAACAAATCAAATCAAGGATGATAAAATATTGGTAAAGGATTTCATCTTCATTCACAAACATGTTCTTGTCATAATAATTAGAATTGATATTTAATCTCTCTTTATCAAAATCCCAAAGATACCTTTATCGCAAGAATATCCCGCTAATTTCCTCTTGTCATCAACAAACACATTAAAAGATGCGAATATTGTTAGAGCACTGCTCAGTCGAACTAGCAAGCGTTGCTATCTCAAGCTTGTTTGTCAATGTTAGTGATCAAAACTTATAGTTTTGTCTTGGACTAGGATAGATTGTGTAGTAAATCATTAGACTTCACGACGTTCATCAATTGAAGACGAAGAACTACTAAGGAGAGCTTGTGGAACTTCATCAACAAAAGGTATATGGAGACGAAAACTCATCTATGATTCAGAAAGTCTGTTTCTACTATATCTCCTATATTGAGATATAAGTCGTATTACTATAGTTTTCGATTATGCACATTTGAGATTTCAAGCCGAGTTTAACTCGCTTACATATTTCTCGAAATATGTGTTGGTAAGCTTAAGCTTCAACCAAGTTCATCTTATATTCTCGACGAAAGTCAAAATATGATCTTGTGAAAATCGCCGAGTAACATGTTACATGGTTTGTGTGATACAATCATTTGGTGTATGCTTGGAATGTTTCTTTATAATTATTTCAATAACTTGAAACCTAATCCCCACACCTCCTGTGTGATACTAGTTGTATTAGCTAGAGTCGATTCTCCTTTAACCTTAGGTTTCTATCGAGACCCTGTAGGTTAACGACTTGAAGACTTCATTGGGATTGTGAAGCCAGACCCAACTATTTTCTCTGTAGTTGCGTGATCTGATCTTGCTATTTCTATCGTATTTGAGTGCAATTGTAAGATTGGATTGAGATAATTTCTCGGATAGGCAGGATATAAAAGTAGTGATAAACACCTTCGTCTCATCGTTTGTGATTCCACAATATCTTGTTTCGCTAGTCGATTAATATTATTGTGAGGTGATTGATAATTCTAGGATGTTCTTCGCGAATATAAGTCCGGGTTATCAATTGATTCCTATTCACCTTGATTTATCAAAAGACGGAACAAAAACTTGTAGATATTTTCGTGGGAGACAGATTTATCTATTACCGAAGACTTTTATGTGTGATACAGATTTGTTTATTAAAGTCTTCGACTTTGGGTCGTAGCAATTCTTAGTTGTGGGTGAGATCAGCTAAGGGAATCAAGTGCGTAGTATCCTATTGGGATCAGAGGAGTAAGGATCGCAACTGTACCTTGGCTTAGTGTGAGGTTGATTGGGGTTCAACTACAGTGGTGTTCAATATGGACTAGGTCCCGGGGTTTTTTCTGCATTTGCGGTTTCCTCGTTAACAAAACTTCTGGTGTCTGTGTTATTTATTTTCCGCATTATATTTTGTTATATAATAGAAATATCACAGATTGTGCGTTGCATCGATCAATTGGGAAATCCAACCTTTGGTTATTGATTGAAATTGATTTATCCTTAAACATTAGTCTTTGGTACCGTTCAAGTGATTTCTCTTGTATTCAATTAGACTCGCAGATTTCTATTTGCTTGAGTAAGTATTGAATCGAGAAAGAGAGTTATAACTCTTTGATATACTTTTATTAAGATTGAGTCTGACTGTCTAGTTGATTCTCTTAAAAGTGTATTGGAGTTTGTCCATACAGATTGCTAAGCGAAATATTGGGTGTGGTTGTTAGACCCCCGTTTTTCAAATTGATAATACTATCTTATATTCCCGAGGAACATCCTAGAAATATCAATCACCTCACAATAACTTAACTATATGGTAGTAGAACAAGTTATTGTGGAATCACAAAGAATGAGACGAAGAGCTTTGTGATTACTTTTTATATCTTCCATACCTGAGATAAATCTCGAGCAAATCTTAGAGAATATATTACTCAATACGATAGAACAAATAAGATCAGAACACACAACTACAAAGAAAATAGTTGGGTCTAGCTTCAGAATCCCAATAAAATCTTTAAGTCGTTAACCTATAATGGTTTTAGAAAACCTAGGTTAAAGGATCGACTCTAGTCGCAACTAGTATCACACAGGAGGTGTGGGGATTAGGTTTCCCAGTTCCTAGAGTTATCCCTTATATAATCTTCAAATCAGGGTTTGATAACTTTGAGACAAATCAATCAATATTCATCGTTGGATGAAAACCTAATTTAAGATTCAAGCTAAGTTTGCGCCGTTAGATGGTCTTAGATTGTTACACACAAATGAAATATACCTTCATTTAGATATGGGTAACCGTACCTAAATGTGTATATTGAGTTGTCTCAATAACAGTTAACCGAAGTTATCCATATGAACACTTTCATATTAACCATGTTCATCTTAACACTTCTAGATCAAATGTATCTAATTGTGTTACTCATAGAGTTTTTCAATTGGTTATACTCTCATAGAAGTATACAAGACACAATTGAAGCAAAATCGGATTGATTCAAAAGAATCAGTTTATGGACGTTTTAGCCACAGTTTGCAAAGATTGCATTCCTTGGACTTCACGGCGTTCATCAATTGAAGACGAAGAGCTACGAAGGAGAGCTTGTGGAACTTCATCAACAAAAGGTATATGGAGACTAAAACTCATCTATCACTCGGAAAGTCTATTTCTACTCTATCTCCTATATTGAGACGTAAGTCGTATTACTATAGTTTTCGATTATGCACATTTGAGATTTCAAGCCGAGTTTAACTCGCTTACATATTTCTCGAAATATGTGTTGGTAAGCTTTAGCTTCAACCAAGTTCATCTTATATTCTCGACGAAAGTCAAAATATGATCATGTGAAAATCGCCGAGTAACATGTTACATGGTTTGTGTGATACACTCATTTGGTGTAGACTTGGAATGTTTCTTTATAATTATTTCAATAACTTGAAAATTGCTTTGATGCTAATAGTGTGTGAAAACGGCTATTGTCATCCTCTAAGAAAGTTTCAATGATTGAGATAGAGTTTATAACACTTAACCAACATGGGATTATAAACATGTTATGCATTATTGCATATATGTGATCCATGTCCGGGAACCATAGTATGTATACGCGTACCTGTTGGTTTGAGAAGTCCGGGAACCTAAGAGCGCGTAACCGTACGCATACTGGCGTAAGGTTTGTGACCGGAAATTTCTGTTGTGTTTGGAGGTATGCGTACCCATTCGCATACTGGAAAAAACCAAACTTGGTCCGGCTATTCTAGTATGTGTGCCCGTTTGCATACTTGAATGGTTAAAGTTCTAAAATCAGTTGTGACATGAACAAATACATTTATATAATAAGGAATGCATTCTTTGCAAACCGTGGTTATAATGTTCATGAATTGATTCGAGTGAATCAAAACGATTTTGCTTCAATTGTGTTCTTGTATACTTCTATGAGAATATAACAATTGAACAAATCTTTAACTAGTTTCATTTGAGTCATTTGAACTAGTTATGTTTAAGTTTAATAAGGTTGATATGAGAGTGTTCATATAGCTAACCTCGGTTAACTACTGTTGACCCAACATAGTGTACATGTTTAGGTACAGTTACATAAACCTAAATGAGGGTACATTTCATTTGTGTACAACAACCTAAGTTCGGTCTAACGATTGAAAGATATTAGCTTGTATCTAATCAGGTTTTCATCTAATGGTGAATGTTAAATGCTTTGTTACCAAGGTAACTTAGCATGCAAACCCTGATTTGAAAACTATATAAAGGAGAACCCTAGCAACTGGGAAACCTAATCCCACACCTTATGTGTGATACTAGTTGTGACTATATTCGATTCTCCTTTAACTTTAGGTTTTTCACGAAACCCTATAGGTTTACAACTTGAAGACTTCATTGGGATTGTGAAGCCAGACCCAACTATTTTCTCTGTAGTTGCATGTTCTGATCTTACTTTTACTATCGTGATTGAGTATTATCTTTGCTAAGATTTGCTTGAGATTTATCTCCGATAGGTAGGATTAAAAGAAGTCACAAACATCTTCGTCTCATCGTTTGTGATTCCACAATATCTTGTTTCGCTATCATACGATTAACATTATTGTGAGGCGATTGATAATACTAGGATGTTCTTCGGGAATATAAGTACGGTTTATCAATTGGTTCCTGTGCACCTTGATTTATCAAAAGACGGAACAAAACTCGTAGATATTTCTGTGAGAGACAGATTTATTTATTCCAATAGACTTTTCCGTGTGAGACAAATTTCAAGTCTTCGACTTTGGGTTGTAGCAACTCTTGGTTGTGGGTGAGATCAACTAAGGGAATCAAGTACGTAGAATCATGCTGGGGTTCAGAGACGTAAGAAGCGCAACTATACCTTGATCAGTGTGAGATTGATTAGGGATCAACTACATTCCAGCCCGAAGTTCATTGGTAGTAGATTATTGTCTGTAGCGGCTTAATACAGTGTGGTGTTCAAAGATGAACTAGGTCCCGGGGTTTTTCTGCATCTGCGGTTTCCTCGTTAACAAAACTTCTGGTGTATGTGTTATTTCTTTTTCGCATTATATTTTGTTATATAATTGAAATATCACAGGTTGTGCGTTGAATCGATCAATTGGTAAATCCAACCTTTGGTTGTTGATTGAAATTGATCGATCCTTGAATATTGGTCTTTCGTATCGTGCAAGTTATTTCTCTTATATTCAATCGGGCTCGCAAAATCCTATTTGCTGATTGTGGATTGAATTAAGAGATAGAGATATAAACTCTTTGACATACTTTTCTTTAGATTGATTCTGACTGTCTAGTTGATTCTCTTGAAAGTATATTGGAGTTTGTTTATTCATATTGTTAAACGCAATATTGGGTGTGGTTGTTAGACCCCCTCTTTTTCAATTGGTATCAGAGAAGGCAAACACATTTAAGACCTCATAAGTCTGTGTTTGTAGCAATTTGAATATGGACAGAAGTGCTATCTCAGATAAACACATCACCAGAAATAAAAGTTCTGTTTCTATGAAATCTATTAAAGAGAAAGATTTGTCAATCTCTAATATAGATGAACCTTGTGTTCCAACGAAACAGACTTCCATTGACAAGTGTTACCCGGATTACCTTACTGACGAGTCTGATTCTGAAGTTGAAAGGGAATCTTCCAAAGAGAGTGCAGTGATTCTAAAACTTGTTAGAATCCATGCTAATAATGTCAACCGGTTGAAACACAAAGTCAATGCCCTTGTTGGTATGGTTAATGAGCGTGACTCTATTCTAAAGGTCATTCGAGAGGAAAATGCCTCAGTCTGTTCTTCACGAACTCTGCTTGAGGAAAAACTCAAAGAGGATGCTTTGGAAATTGAACTTCTTTTGAGTAAACTCTCTATTCAAGAATGTTCCAAAGAGTCCACTGTACCAATTACTTCTGATTTAACTGTAAAAATTTCAGTTCCAGAAGCAAAATTGAAATCCCTTCCTGTTGAAAAAGATGTGCTTGTGTCTTCCTCTAATCAAGGAATATCCACATCACATGGAAGGAAGATATCTCCAAACAACGGTGTTAAGAATGTTATGTCTAATCACTCAGGTGGTCAGAAAGTATGTCTCTTTTGTGATTCAAAAGGACATGTTGAACAAAAGAGGAAATCGAGGATGAATGACAATTCTATTGTTCTTCTTCAACACACCTTAGATTTAATTCTCAAAGGTGTAACTGACATTCGTATGTCTAGACCAATTGATTTTAGTACTCACCCTGTGTACCCTACCAGGAAAGTCAATTTGATGTGTTCCTCAAATGTTCAATTGCGAAACAATCTTCCTAAACCATTTTGTCTAAGAAGAGCTCAAGGATCTTATTTTATTAAAAAGGGAGATAATGTTGTTCATGATGTGGAAAAGGTACCATAAGAAGGAAGCAAAAATGGAGATATGGAAGACAACCTAAAAATGATAATTGAAGGTTATAAAGAAATTATTAACAGGCTGTCAATTCCCTCTAGTCAAGATTCTTCAGGTAAGAATACATATTATGCGTTGTATTTTGATGATAGTAAATTTTATGATAACTTTTCACATCAAAAGGGTTTTCCTCCAAAGGTCAGAAAAAAGAGGTTTAACCGAAAACAACGTTCATTTGATGAGCTCAAGCCTCATACTTGTGCTAATTAATCACAAGGTTGAAATCTCACTCACAAAAAAAATTCCTGGTTGGGTGAGATATAATCAGGTATACTTGATGGAAATGTGTTTTCTGATTCTCTAGCTATTTTCTTATCGTTCATAGTCGGGTTATCATTCACAGATATTTTTGCATAAGTATGTGTACTTTCGTTTTGTCAAAACTTTTGATTTTTAATTTCTTCTTGAAATTTCGGTATGTCAAAATACTACTCTTATGCTCTAAATTTTTTCTCTTGAGAGAATGTAAAATTTATTGAGCTAAAATTTTGTGAAATTATTCACGTAGCAAAACACTCATGTATAAACAGTTTTCTTGCGTCATGTTTTTCGCAATTGAGGTATTCGGCTATAGGTAAAGGTTGTGTTCATACAGGTACCCATATTACATGTCATGGACCAACTTTGGAAACCCTAAAAATTTTCTTCCTGAGAAACTATTTAAAAACAAAAATCTTTTTGTGAGTATTCTTACTCTAGAATTTTGTTTTTCAAGAATGGCTTCTCCTCTTTGTTCTTGGGATTTACCGAAAGACTTTATTGATGATGTTGTTTATTTTAAGTTCGTCTTAAAGAAGAAAAGTATTAGAGAAATCCTCGGTCGAACTCGCATGCGTTGCTATCTCAAGCATGTTTTTCAATGTTAGTGATCAAAACTATAAGTCTTAATTTCTAGTCTACTATTAGCTAAGTCTCGGACTAGGATAGAAAGTGTAGTTGAGATCTATACTCCACGGCGATCATCATACAAAGACGAAGAACTACTCAAGGAACTGGTGGAATTTCGTCAACTAAAAGGTATGTGGAATTGAACTTATCTATCACTCAAAAGTCTATCTACTCTATCTCCTATCTTGAGACAAAAGTCGTATTGCTATATAGACTATGGTTATACACATTTGCTATTTCGAGACGAGTTTATCTCGCTTATCTATTTCTCGAAATATGTGTTGGTAAGCTTTCGCTTTGGAAAAGTTCATCTTTGCTAGTGACGAAAGTCATATTAGTTTCAATTACTTGAAAATCGCATTGACGAAAAATAACTTGTGAACAACAAATATATAACGTCCTCTAAGAATGTTTCAATGATTGAAATGAGAGTTTAGAATATAACCTTGAAAGGATATAAACATTGTGTGATAACTCATACGTGTGTAAGTCCTTATTCCTCGAACCAAAGTATGCGTACTTTGCTGCTCAGGGAAACCGGAACTGAAGTCCGCGTACCAATACGTGCACTGTCGGAAGTTCACATCCCGTGAATTTCTTCTGGAGTTTTTGAACTGAAAACAAACTTATTCCGGGTACTTAAGTCCACGTACCAGTATGCGTACTTAAGTGGGTTAGTTTCTAAAAACGATTATTCGTGAACTTAAACTTATATAAACTAAGGAATGCATATTTGCAAACCGTGGCTATAAAGTTCATGAATTGATTCGAGTGAATCAAATATTTTTTGCTTCGATTGTGTCTTATATACTTCTATGAGATCTAAGGAATTGAACAACTCTCTAACTAGTTCTCTTGAGTCATTTGATCTAGTTATGGTTAGGATGAATATGGTTGATATGAAAGTGCTCATATGGCTAACCATTTGGTTATCTACTGTTGAACCAAATAAATGTACATGTTTGGGTACGGTTACACGAACCTAAATAAACGTACATTTCATTTATGTGTAACAAGCTAAGTTCGATCTAACGGTTGAAAGATATTGGCTTGAATCTAATCAGGTTTTCATCTAACAGTGAAAATTGAATGCTTTGTTACTAATCTAACATTGATTGCAAACCTGATTTGAAAGACTATATAAAGGAGAACTCTAGCAACTGGGAAACCTAATCCCCACACCTCCCGTGTGATACTAGTTGTATTATCTAGAATTGATTCTCTTTTAACCTTAGGTTTCTATCGAGACCCTGTAGGTCAACGACTTGAAGACTTCATTGGGATTGTGAAGCCAGACCCAACTATTTTCTCTGTAGTTGCGTGATCTGATCTTGCTTTTTCTATCGTATTTGAGTGTAATCGTAAGATTGGCTTGAGATTAATTTCTCCGATAGGAAAGATATAAAAGTAGTCACAAACGCCTTCGTCTCATCGTTTGTGATTCCACAATATCTTGTTTCGCTAGTCGATTAATATTATTATGAGGTGATTGATAATTCTAGGCTGTTCTTCGGGAATATAAATCCGGTTTATCAATTGGTTCCTGTTCACCTTGATATATCAAAAGACGGAACAAAAACTTATAGGTATTTCTATGGGAGACAGATTTATCTATTACCGTAGACTTTTTTGTGTGATGCAAATTTGTTTATTAAAGTCTTCGACTTTGGTTTGTAGTAACTCTTAGTTGTCGGTGAGATCAGCTAAGGGAATCAAGTGCGTATTATCCTGCTGGGATCAGAGATGTAAGGAGTGCAACTCTACCTTGGAGATCAGTCTGAGATTGATTGGGGTTCAACTACAGTCCAGAGCGAAGTTAGTTTGTAGTAGGTTAGTGTCTGTAGCGGCTTAATATAGTGTGTGTTCAATCTGGACTAGGTCCCGGGGTTTTTCTGCATTTGCGGTTTCCTCGTTAACAAAACTTCTGGTGTTTGTGTTATTTCTTTTCCACATTATATTTTGTTATATAATTGAAATATCACAGGTTGTGCGTTGAATCGAATAATTAGGAAATCCAAACTTTGGTTGTTGATTGAAATTGATTGATCCTTGAACATTGGTCTTTAGTACCGTTCAAGTGATTTATCTTTTATTCAATTAGACTCGTAGATTTCTATTTGCTTGAGTAAGTATTGAATCGAGAAAGTGAGATATAACTCTTTGATATACTTTTATTAAGATTGATTCTGATTGTCTAGTTCATTCTCTTAAAAGTGTATTGGAGTTTGTCCATACAGATTGCTAAGTGAAATATTCGGTGTGGTTGTTAGACCCCCGCTTTTACAATTGGTACCAGAGCAGGCAAACACGTTTAAAGACCTTATAAGTATGTGTTTGTAGCGACCTGACTATATGGACAGTAATCTCTTTGATAACGCAATACCAGATCAGAGTTCCCCTGAGATATTTCAAAATCCTGAGACATCTAAGAAATCTCTTGTTTCTGCCTCTGTGTCTGAATCTGCCTTCAACTGGGAAAAGTATCTTGATGAACAGTTGGATGATCTTTCAGATGAGAGTGATTCAGAAGAAGGACAAACTATTGATGAGGAAGTCTCTCAATATATCAAGCTGTTTGAACATGATTTGAAAGAAAAGAAGTCAAAAGCTTGCTTGAGAAAATATTTGGCACATCTCCGTCAAGAAAACAGAAAGATGAGAAAACTCTTTAAAGGTTTTGATTGTGGATACAAACTGTTACAATCTACCGTTAAAGATCGAGATGAAAACTTACGCTCAAAAAGGTCCGAGTGTGACAAACTTCTTAAAAATCTCTTTGTATTGAAAAAAAGACTTGCGGAATCTGAAGCAAGATATGACTCTCAACAAAAATGTTTTAATGACAGAGAACTCAGTCTCCTCGCCAGAGAAAAATCATTGGAGACTAATCTCGTTGCTGCTCTTAATAAGGTAGGATCACTGGAAGAAAATCTGGAAAGATTTAATTCTAGATCTACAAAATTATCTTATATGCTTGGAGCATGTAAATAACATCGTGATACACGTGGTATGGCTATAAGGGAATATGCGCTCCAAGTACTGGTAAGATTAATTTTGTTCATGATAATGAAAACTCTTCATGTGAAAAAACCTTTCAAGCAGCCGACAGTCTTAGGAACAAGGATTGTACTCCATCAAAATTAACTCGCATGAGAACAGTCAAGAACAAATCCTTTAACTGCTATTATTGCGGAAATAAATGACATCTTGAACGAAGATGTCGTTTTCGACTGAGGAATAAGAAACTTCACAACATTCTTGCATGGATGTCTAAAGAAGTAATTAAACCTATCTTTCATATTGCTGAAGTAAAAGGCAGTGTTTGCAATCAAGAGAAATGCTATGATGATTCATTTCTAGATTATGATTTTGAGACAAAAAATGCCTACAGTTGTAGAAGGAAGAATGTCAGGTGGACAACTGACTCTTTAAATTAATCTGAGAAGAGAAAAAGGCATAGGAGAAAGAAAGAAAAGACAAATTCCTTATCTCCTTCTAAAGAAGACAGTGAACCCGAGATGTCTGCTCCAGATTTCATTCATATCAATAATCGAGTCTCGGAGCTCAAGATCAGCATAAACAGACTCAAACGGAGCATCAAAAAGGCAAGGAAAGCAACAGGTTCAGGTATTCCTTGTTCCCTTCTGGTTAAAGCTCTTTCTACTAATCCTAGTGATTTTTATGAAAATCTTCAAGAAGGAAAGAGAGAAGAAGTCAATATGCTTGATGAGCAAAATGCTCATCAAAATACAACATGATTACTTAATATAGCATCCTTCTTGTAATATGGAAGAATGCTTATAATTCTAAAGAACCCTGTGTGTCTTGAGAAAGTAGCCGTTGTTATATTTCTTTTCATTTACGATACAATGATCATTAAACTGTTGAGCCTTGATCCAGTACTTTAAATGATGTAATGTTTTTTGATCATTCACTCTTTAGAATAATTTCTTGTTGATTGCCTTGATTTTCAACGATTCTCTTATGTTCCCTTGAACTAAGAAGGTCATCCCTTGTTTAGAATGATTCTTGAGTTTTTCAAGATCTCTTCTAAATTTAGCTCCAGTATTCTTTTGGTCTCGTACCAAGGTTGTAACCATAAGTGCACATACACCTGACCCACACGGAACATATACGAGTATCCATAGGGTTTCCTAAGAAACACTCATATGTATATATATATCATGCCTAGTTTTGGTACATACACGTTCCGTAACATCAAAAGGTTCACCTGATTTCTGTGTACACAATGGATGGATGCAACAAGGAAGACAATGTTGAGAAGGGAAAGCCTATCGAGTTTCACGAGAACCCTGTTTTCATAACCTGCTTTCATGTTGTTGATCATGAAAACAGGCTACCAGTTCAGATGTCATCACAGCTGGTCGGAAATCTTCTTTGAGATTTTGAGGTTGCACGTGAACAACCTGGAATTGTAACAAGGAATCTTGATTTTCTGAAAAACGAACTGAAGAAAGCAACTGATGAACTCGTCCATGTTCAATCTTTGGTTGCTGGCTGTGTTTAATGTGTTTTCTGAATCATGTTCTCTAAGAGTTGTTTTGATTATGTCTAGTAAATATTCTTATGAGAATTTTATTCTTGTGTTTTAGGAAGAATAACTAGAGTTTGGAATAGTCATTATTGTGATTACACATAGCTATGTCCAACGTTTTCATCTTCATTGTTTTTAGGTTTTATTTGTTTAAATTCTAAAATTATTTGGTAGATGATTTTTGCACTATTAATCTTTATGGTTTTATATATTGCAATGTGTTATGGGATATGTGTGTTTGCGTCCGTGAAATATGATTGTCCCATACTTTGTCAAAACTTAAGTCTTTCACATGTCGATATGCAAGTATTGATAAAAGAATGAATGAACTTTTGACATTACAAAAGTTAAGCGTATTGTATGTCATTATGCAAATATTGATGGAAGATAGGATGAACTTTTGTTTACGAGGACTATGTCTATTGTATGTCATTGTGCAAATAGTGATGGAAAATAGAATGAATCCTTGTTTATTCCGCAGTATTGATCTTTCCTGATCCATATTTTTAGGTATATACTGTGCGGCTCCATAAGTTCTCTTATGTTGAGCATTTCCGATTAAATTAATCATGAGTTTTCTTGTGGTTAATTTAATGGAGTATTTTGGATTCAAATTCATATTCGTATGTGATTTTTTATGTCCAAAGAAATCCTTCTTTTCTTGTGAAAGTAAGGTCGCTCTTGTTGTTATTTCGGGAATGACATTTTATGGGGGAGAGTTCTTAATTGCCAAATCTTTGTGGGGAGTGCGGATGTGGAATATTATAAGGGTTATCTTGTATCTTTATAAACTCCTTGATGAATGCATTTAGCTTTGGCTATATGATGGCATCTAAAAAGTTGATATGTGCTTACTTTTGGTCATGAAATGTCTCTATGGAAATTTCATTAGGATCCCACTAGTTTTCGTACCTTTGCCAATTTTATTGACAAAAAGGGGGAGAATTAATGTGTAGTTCACACTACAAATACATATGGTTTTCGGATAAGTATGTAAGGGGGAGTGGTTTCCATGTGAGATGGAGTATTGACTAAGGGGGAGTGATACATATCACCATAGTATTGTTGTCGAAGTTGTGATACAATTGAACTTTGATGCTGTGTAATAATACTATGACACTGTGATTGAGAACTGTTATTTTCTCATTGTTATAGCTACGAATTTTCAACAAAGATGATGCTAAACTTACAACCTTTGGAATCATTGGAGTACTTGGAAGTGACGAAGATTTCGAGTAATGTTGAAGAACCAATGAGATCATGCATGTGGAAGAGAAGCTACAAAAGTTTATTTATTTATTTTGTATTCCATATGTATTGATAGTTTTGTCACTAAAATTGACAAATGGGGAGATTTTTAGGGCACTGCTCGGTCGAACTCGCATGAGTTGCTATCTCAAGCATGTTTGTCAATGTTAGTGATCAAAACTATAAGTCTTGATTTCTAGTCTACTATTAGATAAGTCTTCGACTAGGATAGAAAGTGTACTTGAGCTCTATACTCCATGGAAATCATCATACAAAGATGAAGAACTACTCAAGGAATTAGTGGAACTTCATCGACTAAAAGGTATGTGGAGACTTGAACTTATGTATCACTCAAAAGTCTATCTACTCTATCTCATATCTTGAGACAAAAGTTGTATTGGCATATAGACTATGATTATACACATTTGGTATTTCAAGCCGAGTTTATCTCTCTTATTTATTTCTCGAAATATGTGTTGGCAAGCTTTCGCTTTGGCCAAGTTCATCTTTACTAGTGACGAAAGTCATATTAGTTTCAATTACTTGAAAATCGCTTTGACGAAAAATAGCTTGTGAACAACAACTATATAATGTCCTCTAAGAATGTTTGAATGATTGAAATGAGATTTTAGAATATAACCTTGAAAGGATATAAACATTGTGTGATAACTCATACGTGTGTAAGACCTTATTCCTTGAACCAAAGTATGCGTACTTTGCTGCTCATGAAAACCGGAACTGAGGTCCGCGCGCACTGTCGGAAGTTCACATCCCGTGAATTTCTGCTGGAGTTTGTGAACTGAAAAAAACTTATTCCGGATATGCGTACTTAAGTGGTTTAGTTTATAAAAACGATTATTCGTGAACTTAAACTTACATAAACTAAGGAATGCATACCTGCAAACAGTGGCTATAAAGTTCAAGAATTGATTCGAGTGAATCAAATCATTTTTTCTTCGATTGTGTCTTATATACTTCTATGAGATCTAACCAATGGAACAACTCTCTAACTAGTTCTCTTGAGTCATTTGAACTAGTTATGGTTAAGATGAATATGGTTGATATGAAAGTGCTCATATGGATAACCATTTGGTTAACTACTGTTGAACCAACTAAATGTACATGTTTGGGTACAGTTACACAAACCTAAATAAACATGCATTTCATTTGTGTGTAACAAGCTAAGTTCGATCTAACGGTTGAAAGATATTAGCTTGAATCTAATCAGGTTTTCATCTAGCGGTGAATATTGAATGTTTTGTTACTAAGCTAACATTGATTGCAAACTCTGATTTGAAAGACTATATAAAGGAGAACTCTAGCAACTGGGAAACCTAATCCCCACACCTCCTGTATGATACTAGTTGTATTATCTAGAGTCGATTCTCCTTTAACCTTAGGTTTCTATAGAGACCATGTAGGTTAACGACTTGAAGACTTCATTGGGATTGTGAAGCCAGACCCAACTATTTTCTCTGTAGTTGCGTGATCTGATCTTGCAATTTGTATCGTATTTGAGTGCAATTGTAAGATTGGCTTGAGATAATTTCTCGGATAGGCAAGATATAAAAGTAGTGATAAACACCTTCGTCTCATCGTTTGTGATTCCACAATATCTTGTTTCGCTAGTCGATTAATATTATTGTGAGGTGATTGATAATTCTAGGCTGTTCTTCGGGAATATAAGTCCGGGTTATCAATTGGTTCCTATTCACCTTGATTTTTCAAAAGACGGAACAAAAACTTGTAGGTATTTCCGTGGGAGACAGATTTATCTATTACCGGAGACTTTTTTGTGTGATACAGATTTGTTTATTAAAGTCTTCGACTTTGGGTCGTAGCAATTCTTAGTTGTGGGTGAGATCAGCTAAGGGAATCAAGTGCGTAGTATCCTATCGGGATCAGATGAGTAAGGAGCGCAACTGTAGCTTGGCTCAGTGTGAGGTTGATTGGGGTTCAACTACAGTCCAGACCGAAGTTAGTTTGTAGTAGGCTTGTGTCTCTAGCGTCTTAATACAGTGGTGTTCAATATGGACTAGGTCCCGGGGTTTTTTCTGCATTTGCGGTTTCCTCGTCAACAAAACTTCTGGTGTCTGCGTTATTTATTTTCCGCATTATATTTTGTTATATAATTGAAATATCACAGGTTGTGCGTTGAATCGATCAATTGGGAAATCCAACCTTTGGTTGTTGATTGAAATTGATTGATCCTTGAACATTAGTCTTTGGTACCGTTCAAGTGATTTCTCTTGTATTCAATTAGACTCGCGGATTTCTATTTGCTTGAGTAAGTATTGAATCGATAAAGACAGTTATAACTCTTTGATATACTTTTATTAAGATTGAGTCTGACTGTCTAGTTGATTCTCTTAAAAGTGTATTGGAGTTTGTCCATACAGATTTCTAAGAGAAATATTGGGTGTGGTTGTTAGACCCCCGCTTTTTCAAATTGGTAATACTGTCTTATATTGCCGAGGAACATCCTAGAAATATCAATTACCTCACAATAACTTAACTATATGGTAGTAGAACAAGTTATTGTGGAATCACAAAGAATGAGACGAAGATCTTTGTGATTACTTTTTATATCTTCCATACCTGAGATAAATCTCGAGCAAATCTTAGAGAATATATTACTCAATACGATAGAACAAGTAAGATCAGAACACGAAACTACAAAGAAAATAGTTGGGTCTAGCTTCAGAATCCCAATAAAATCTTTAAGTCGTTAACCTATAATGGTTTTAGAAAAACCTAGGTCAAAGGATCGACTCTAGTCGCAACTAGTATCACACAGGAGGTGTGGGGATTAGGTTTACCAGTTCCTATAGTTATCCCTTATATAATCTTCAAATCAGGGTTTGATAACTTTGAGACAAATCAATCAATATTCATCGTTGGATGAAAACCTGATTTATGATTCAAGCTAAGTTTGCGCCGTTAGATGGTCTTAGATAGTTACACACAAATGAAATATACCTTCATTTAGATATGGGTAACCGTACCTAAACGTATATATTGAGTTGGCTCAATAACAGTTAACCGAAGTTATCCATATGAACACTTTCATATTAACCATGTTCATCTTAACACTTCTAGATCAAATGAATCTAATTGTGTTACTCATAGAGTTGTTCAATTGGTTATACTCTCATAGAAGTATATAAGACACAATTATACAAGACACAATTGAAGCAAAATCGGATTAATTCAAAAGAATCAGTTTATGGACGTTTTAGCCACAGTTTTCAAAGATTGCATTCCTTGGACTTCACGGCGTTCATCAATTGAAGACGAAGAACTACGAAGGAGAGCTTGTGGAACTTCATTAACAAAAGGTATATGGAGACTAAAACTCATCTATCACTCGGAAAGTCTATTTCTACTCTATCTCCTATATTGAGACATAAGTCGTATTACTATAGTTTTCGATTATGCACATTTGAGATTTCAAGCCGAGTTTAACTCGCTTACATATTTCTCGAAATATGTGTTGGTAAGCTTTAGCTTCAACCAAGTTCATCTTATATTCTCGACGAAAGTCAAAATATGATCATGTGAAAATCGCCGAGTAACATGTTACATGGTTTGTGTGATACGATCATTTGGTGTAGACTTGGAATGTTTCTTTATAATTATTTCAATAACTTGAAAATTGCTTTGATGCTAATAGTGTGTGAAAACGGCTATTGTCATCCTCTAAGAAAGTTTCAATGATTGAGTTAGAGTTTATAACACTTAACCAACATGGGATTATAAACATGTTATGCATTCTTGCATATATGTGATCCATGTCCGGGAACCATAGTATGTACACCCGTACGCGTACCTGTTGGTTTGATAATTCCGGGAACCTAAGTGCGCGTAACCGTACGCATACTGGCGTAAGGTTTGTGACCGGAAATTTCTACTGGGTTTGGAGGTATGCGTACCCGTTCGCATACTGGCAAAAACCAAACTTGGTCCGGCTATTCTAGTATATGTGTACCCGTTTGCATACTTGAATGGTTAAAGTTCTAAAATCGGTTGTGACATGAACAAATACATTTATATAATAAGGAATGCATTCTTTGCAAACCGTGGCTATAATGTTCATGAATTGATTCGAGTGAATCAAAACGATTTTGCTTCAATTGTGTTCTTGTATACTTCTATGAGAATATAACAATTGAACAACTCTTTAACTAGTTTCATTTGAGTCATTTGAACTAGTTATGTTTAAGTTTAATAAGGTTGATATGAGAGTGTTTATATAGCTAACCTCGGTTAACTACTGTTGAGCCAACATAGTGTACATGTTTAGGTACAGTTACATAAACCTCAATGAGGGTACATTTAATTTGTGTACAACAACCTAAGTTCGGTCTAACGATTGAAAGATATTAGCTTGTATCTAATCAGGTTTTCATCTAATGGTGAATTTTAAATGCTTTGTTACCAAGGTAACTTAGATTGCAAACCCTGATTTGAAAACTATATAAAGGAGAACCCTAGCAACTGGGAAACCTAATCCCACACCTTCTGTGTGATACTAGTTGTGACTAGAGTCGATTCTCCTTTAACTTTAGGTTTTTCACGAAACCCTGTAGGTTAACAACTTGAAGACTTCATTGGGATTGTGAATCCAGACCCAACTATTTTCTCTGTAGTTGCACGTTCAGATCTTACTTTTACTATCGTGATTGAGTATTATCTTTGCTAAGATTTGCTTGAGATTTATCTCCGATAGGTAGGATTAAAAGAAGTCACAAACATCTTCGTCTCATCGTTTGTGATTCCACAATATCTTGTTTCGCTATCATACGATTAAGATTATTGTGAGGTGATTGATAATACTAGGATGTTTTTCGGGAATATAAGTACGGTTTATCAATTGGTTTCTGTGCACCTTGATTTATCAAAATACGGAACAAAACTCGTACATATTTCTGTGAGAGACAGATTTATTTATTCCAATAGACTTTTCCGTGTGAGACAAACTTCAAGTCTTTGACTTTGGGTTGTAGCAACTCTTGGTTGTGGGTGAGATCAGCTAAGGGAATCAAGTACGTAGAATCCTGCTGGGGTTCAGAGACGTAAGGAGCGCAAATATACCTTGATCAGTGTGAGATTGATTAGGGCTCAACTACATTCCAGCCCGAAGTTCATTGGTAGTAGGATATTGTCTGTAGCGGCTTAATATAGTGTGGTGTTCAAAGATGAACTAGGTTCCGGGGTTTTTCTGCATCTGCGGTTTCCTCGTTAACAAAACTTCTGGTGTATGTGTTATTTATTTTTCGCATTATATTTTGTTATATAATTGAAATATCACAGGTTGTGCGTTGAATCGATCAATTGGTAAATCCAACCTTTGGTTGTTGATTGAAATTGATTGATCCTTGAACATTGATCTTTCGTACCGTGCAAGTTATTTCTCTTATATTCAATCGGGCTCGCAAAATCCTATTTGCTGATTGCGGATTGAATTAAGAGATAGAGATATAAACTCTTTGACATACTTTTCTTTAGATTGATTCTGACTGTCTAGTTGATTCTCTTTAAAGTATATTGGAGTTTGTTTATTCATATTGTCAAACGAAATATTGGGTGTGGTTGTTAGACCCCCTCTTTTTCAATTGGTATCAGAGAAGGCAAACACATCGAAGACCTCATAAGTCTGTGTTTGTAGCAATTTGAATATGGACAGAAGCGCTATCTCAGATAAACACATCACCAGAAATAAAAGTTCTGTTTCTATGAAATCTATGAAAGAGAAAGATTTGTCAATCTCGAATATAGATGAACCTTGTGTTCCAACGAAACATACTTCCATTGACAAGTGTTACCCGGATTACCTTACTGACGAGTCTGATTCTGAGGTTGAAAGGGAAGCAGCCAAAGAGAGCGCAGTGATTCTTAAACTTGATAGAATCCATGCTAATAATATCAACCGGTTGAAACACAAAGTCAATGCCCTTGTTGGTATGGTTAATGAGCGTGACTCTCTTCTAAAGGTCATTCGAGAGGAAAATGCCTCAGTCTGTTCTTCACGAACTCTGCTTGAGGAAAAACTCAAAGAGGATGCTTTGGAAATTGAACTTCTTTTGAGTAAACTCTCTATTCAAGAATGTTCCAAAGAGTCCACTGTACCAATTAAATCTGATTTAACTATAAAAATTTCAGTTCCAGAAGCAAATTTGAAATCCCTTCCTGTTGAAAAAGATGTGCTTGTGTCTTCCTCTAATCAAGGAATATCCACATCACATGGAAGGAAGATATCTCCAAACAACGGTGTTAAGAATGTTATGTCTAATCACTCAGGTGGTCAGAAAATATGTCTCTTTTGTGATCCATGTCCGGAAACCATAGTATGCATACCCGTATGTGTACCTGTTGGTTTAAGAAGTCCGGGAACCTAAGTGCGGTTACCCGTACGCATACTGGTGTAAGGTTTGTGACCGGAAATTTTTGTCGGGTTTGGAAGTATGCGTACCCATTCGCATACTAGCGAAAACCCAACTTGGTCTGGCTATTCTAGTATGCGTACCCATTTGCATACTTGAATGGTTAAAGTTCTAAAATCGCTTGTGACATGAACAAATACATTTATATAATAACGAATGCATTCTTTGCAAACCGTGGCTATAATGTTCATGAATTGATTTGAGTGAATCAAACCGATTTTGCTTCAATTGTGTTCTTGTATACTTCTATGAGAATGTAGCTTAATAAATCTTTAACTAGTTTCATTTGAGTCATTTGAACTAGTTATGGTTAAGATGAATAAGGTTGATATGAGAGTGTTCATATAGCTAACCTCGGTTAACTACTGTTGAGCCAACATGGTGTTATAGTTTTGAAAGTGGTAGTAAAATTTCGTTGCTCGGACTTGTAAAGATAATGGATTTTTATATTTAAAAATATACAAAAATATTAACAATGGGTGCGAGAGGTAACCAAGACACTAGATTCCACTATTACGCAAAATTGATTGATAAATATTTCAAAACTCTATTCTATTCTTAAGTCCTCTTTTATCTTTAATTCACTATCAATCATACAAATTCTCAAATTTTATTTGTAAACTTTAAGCATAGATTATCAAGAGATTTAACCAAGTATAACCTATCAAACTGAATAACAAATAATTAAGACAATCATTCAAATAATTTAAAACTCTGCAAAAGCAGCGATTAGGTGAATTATATAATTAAATGAAATAGTTACCCATTTATGTTGCGTGAATAGCTTCCTCCATTGCCTTGGTTACGAGGGAATTAGTCGCTCATCATATTGGAAAACCTCTCAAAGGATTTCATTGATGCTCAAAAGTGTTTTACAATGAAGAGAAAGATAAGTAAATAGTATAAAACAGGATTCTGCGACCCACAGAAGGCGTCCAGAATCAACGACACAGATATAGTGCTGTTGGTACAACGACTCAGTCGCGGAAAGGAGTGGAAAAGTGTCGCAATAAAGCGACAGTTTTTAACGACTTTCCTTCCTCGTCTAATGTTCTTCGTGTTCTTCAGTTCCAGCAGCAGCAGGAACTTCTTCACAGCGTCTGGTTCTTTGATTTTTACGTCTCTAACTCTCTCCCAACTCTCGACAACCGTTCTATGACATCCCAGAAGCATTTATATAGTCACAGCACCTCCAAATCTCCGCCATCAATTCGAATAATCTTCCACTAATGAGTTTTATTCTCGGAAAATATTTTCTACCAGAGTTAGGTAATTATTTCCTTCTTTACCTTGTTCACGCGTCTGCATGGTGTTGACATTCTACCATCATGTTTATTACGCGTCTCTGATGAAGTAAAGCACGCTGTATACACACGAAAGCATTCCAAAGATAGCTAAAAATCCCGAGAATATCTTCCATGTGACGTGCTTTCCCTGTTTTTCTTCTCTCGGATTAACTATCCAATTTGGATTGAAATCAACACCCGTATGACGACTGTTAAGCCCAAATAACCCTTTCCGAAGAATTACATCGATTTAATCTCGCTAAAACACTTCCAAATCACGAACCAAAAATCTGCCAGAGAATAACTTTCTTTTCCCGCCAAAAATTGATTTTGAATTTTGAGAAGATGACCTCCCCCTATCCTGTATAGGTGTCCGAATAGCAGATGCCTTGGGTGACCTGGGGGTGCCCCTTAGTAATTAGGTTACCCCTTATCCAAACTTGGGAGTCCAAATAACACGTGTCCTCCGGGTGCCAAAATCAACTTTTCGAGCCGAATTTTCCAAAAATGTTTATTTCCTAAAAATACATAAAAACACAATATTAGTACAAAAATAGAGTTCCAACAATACAGACATTGAGGACAAATTAGACACAAAAATGTATCTATCACATGGTGTACACGTTTAGCTACGGTTACAAAAACCTAAATGAGGGTACATTTCATTTGTGTATAACAAGTTAAGTTCGATCTAACGGTTGAAATATATTAGCTTGTATCTAATCAGGTTTTCATCTAACGGTGAATATTGAATGCTTTGTTAACAAGGTAACTTAGATTGCAAACCCTGATTTGAAAACTATATAAAGGAGAACTCTAGCAAATGGGAAACCTAATCCCCATACCTTTTGTGTGATACTAGTTGCGACTAGAGTCGATTCTCCTTTAACCTTAGGTTTCTCACGAAACCCTGTAGGTGTAGATGGTGAAAATTGGATAAGGGGCAAAAGTGTCATTTCAACCTTATAGGCAGAATTCAACTCTCACGAAAGAGATTATGCCCTTGGCCTTCAAGGCATCCTTAGACACGATTTCTAGTATACGTCCCCGCGAGACACTGCTGGTCGTGATGCCGTGATTCCTAGCGCTCATCCTCGACGAGATACTGCTGGTCACGTAGGTTCTGTAGAACGTAAAACGTCCCCGGCAGACTTATGAACCAGAACAGCCACAATTCAGCATGTCTTTGCGAGACCCAGCTGATTGTGATGTCATGATTCCTAGTATACATCCTCAACGAGATGCTGCTAGTCATGTAGGCTATGTAGATGCTTAAATACGTCCCCGGCGGACTTATGACCCAGAGCGGAGATTTGCATATATCTTGTAAGAAAGACTCACCCTATTTGAGATCAAGGACTGATTCCTAGTACATCATCGCGAGATACACTGGTCATGTCTGCTCTAGGTTCTGACTCGACTTACTGAGGTTTCCGAATAACTCCTAGGACATCCCCGCGAGATACGCTGGTTATTCAGCCTCCGGGCCTTTTCGACAGACTCATAGAATATCCTTTCGGGATACACTGGTCTTGTTGGCCCATCATATGGACACACAATTGATTCCTATCACATCTCTGCAAGATACGCTGGTCAAATACAAGTGATCCAAAGTCTTGCAGAGGCATTAATTGGGAGTACAAAGCCTTTTCTCTCTCTTCAGGACGAGTCCCAGCTGACCATAGAGAGATTCAGATCCGTTAAGAAAATCTTCGGAGAGATTTTGATCCGTCTGCAAAATCTCGGAAAGATTCAAATCTCTCTGCAAAATCACGGAGAGATTTTGATCTGACTGCAAAATCCCTGAGAGATTCAAATCTCTCTGCAAAATCACGGAGAGATTTTGGTCCGTCTGCAGAATCTCTGAGAGATTCAAATCTCTCTGCAAAATCTGGAGATAGAGAGATCAGCCTCATCTCCTCTCGTACTCTGCACACGATTCCTGAGAAATTCCATACCTTTTCACGTGACTCATCCTATCCATTCTCACAAATCACAGAATATCTCTCTATCTTGGCTAACTCGGCTAAAGAGAATATTTCTCTCTCAAGACACATCATCACAAAGGCTGACTCAGCTTCACACAAATGGGGGGATATCAATTAGGGTTTTGGTCTGGCAGTCTATGACACGTGTGAGAAATACCCGGCTTATTTCTCATCGCAGGAGAGAGTAAAGGCGGTGGAATAATGAGATAAGCTCAACCTAGTTTATCCCTATTCCTGAAGAAACGGGAGAATTGCTCTGCACGGCATGGAAATCAATCTCTATCTTCACCGAACTGAGATTAGAGAATTCATCTATATATAGGTCCTCTATTTTTCCAAGCTACGATCCTTTTCTCATAACCTCTTAGAGTAATTCTTCTTCAAACCCTAGAATTCTCTGATCTCTATCTTCACCTGCTCCCCTCCCTAATACCATCCCTAAATATCTTCTCTATGACTGAAGCAACCTTTGAACGGCCACTGTACGTGGTTTAGGCGAAGACTGTTCGAGCTTAACCTCCCGTAACTCACTTTCAGAAACCCTAGAATCCCACTTCTAACCTCTCACCGATTTTAGGTAACTACATTTTGGAGACCATAGTGGGAGGTTGTTCACTCAGTTACAGATATCAATCAAGGTCTCTTAGGAAGGAAGACGATTCCAACAATCCAAACAAAAAACCGTTCCATTGATTAAGTCTCTGTAAATCCATCACAAAATTAGCCGAGAAAGTTATCCCTACCAGCACTTTTTCTCTCGTTCGAGTTTGACCTTAGTGAATAGGTTAGTGCGTCCCGGATCATATGGATCTATTCATGCGTAACAAAATGCCCTAGTAACTTATTTTCATAAAAATCTACTTAAAATCCTTGAAAACGTTGGATAAGGACCAAGGAGAACTCCCGGAGACTCAACGGAATCTTGCAAAATCTCGGATCGACATCCAGACTTATCTGAAAACGCCTTTGTAGTTACCAGTAGGGATAGATCTATATCGAGTACACGTTTCCTAAAGAAGGAGTACTAAAATTGCTGAGAATAGCACTGACGGGATCTTGCATGCAATCGACCTCACCGGAGAAGATAAAGCTCATTACGAACGTGATAGAGCAAAGGAGCAACCATCCAGCCGACCTTATCAATCTCAAGGACCAGATGACGCTCTAAACTTTGAGATTCTGACGTATATTTGCTCCAAAATTCGTTTAGGTCTAAGGACCTCAACCTTATCACAGGGGACTCGGGAAGTTTACTTCACTTTCCTATTTTACTGATAAGAGCAAGTCTTATGGTGGAAGAGTTCCATCTTCCATCTTCCACGCCACCTCAACATTTGGAATTGTGGATGGAAGCGCAAGTATAGTGGTGGAACAACAAAAACGCTAATCTTAATAGCGTTGAGCACTAATCAGAATAACGCTAAAAAACACTATTCAGAATAGCAAAAAACTCTATTCAGAATAGCACAAATCGCTATTAAGATTAGCGCTTTTTTCTCAGCCATTAGATTTCCAATGACCCATTTTAAATCTACGGATAAAAGAAAAAGCGCTATTCTGATTAGCACTACCATGGATTCCACGGACCATTACACGAAACCATGGAACACTGCTTGGATTTTTCATGGAAAACACCAATTTGGAAGCCACTAGACTTGACATTCCATGATTTTTCCACACTTGGAAAAGGATGAATTCCACCATAAGACTTGCTCTAACTCTTTCATTCTGTATCAGATTGACCTAGTTTTTTTCTGTCGGATTTATCTTTTCGTCGTTTATAGGATAAACTTAGAGAAAACTTGGAAAGGTTCCAAAAAATTCGTGACCTAGAAAAAAGCTTTGCAGAGCCACATAAGGTCATAAATCGGTAGCCGGGATGCATCTTGTCGTTTTTGTGTTTCAGAAAAATCATGACCAGAACGCGACAAAGTATAAGATGAGACTATCTTTCAAGACATTGCTCGGCCAAATTTCATACTTATCCGAAGATTCAAATCCGCCAGTCAATATGCTATCTCAACACCCCGTCCCATCAGAAAGAAAAGGAGTCCTAGCGATGATACGACTAAGTCTCGATGAGCCTCCATCTCGGATACACCAACGATTATCCAATATCATTTTCCGATGGGAGATCCCAAGAAGGAGAAGGAGAATATCTTCGCACTTGAACCTACCAAGGGAAAAGAAATCTGAAGTGCCAACAATTCAAATAAAACTCCGTTACTCGACATACAACTAAAACCAGCTACCTTCACTGAAGTAAAACAAGAGAAGGACCCGAGACCATAGCTTCAGGATAAACGTTACTCATTCAGGCGCATACTAGCAGTTCCCTCAGTCAAAGTCTCTTATGTAGAAAAAAATCCAATTGACAGGTTATTCCATGAGTCAGGCTCAAACGCGATGAGCGAAGGAAAACATATGACGATCACATACAATTTCCTCATGTCAAAAAAACAACTCCTCCACGTGAATAATTACCTAGCAGATTCCTAGAGAACTCTTCCATCAATAAAACAAACAAAAATCGACTGCGCAGTTGGACCTGAATATATCTATTACCCTAATTGCACCAGAAGGCATATACTACTCTCAAGTTCGGTTGAGCATCCTCCCAAAAGAAGAATAAATCTCAACGGATAATTTTACTACAGAAGTTCACATGAATCCCTGTCAAGACACTTTGTAGAGGCGGAACAACAACTTCATCTTGTCCAAAAAGACACATGCGGCAATATCTCGACATGACTCTCCACAGACGTCTCCATCTCACAGATTATCGCTTGCTCGACTTGAAGACTCAATCACGTACGCTACAAGGGTCTTACTTCATTTTCCAAATATCCCGAGTCATTGGGAATCCCTAGTCTTATATCAAACTGGGGACTAACGGAGAATTGTGCGTCACATACCTGCACGACCAACAGGAGGTGGCCCAGACATCCGATTTTCATATAAAATATTTAGAAACGATCAATGTAGGAATCTCAAAAGATCAGAACACATCAAGACCATTCAACTCCTCAAACCCACAACACAACATGTTATTACTTGGTATTATGTGACTAGAGATCGGCCTTTAAAATCGTGAAAGGGACTTATCTCTATAAATCTCGCATCTCACTCTGGTCTCGTCGAATTCTTCTCCGTCAGCATCTGTACTCTGCAATTGCAACCATGTCTCGGATCCTGACTGAAGATAAGATGTTTTATGGTTTTATACGCGTGCACCAGAACTATATAGATTAGCAAAAGCATTCAAACTATACCTCAATAATAAACGCATGCAGGAGAAAACTAGGGTTCACAATCGGTTTGAAGAGGAGTCTATAGTTTCCATTCTTCTCCGACGCGACACATACTTTAGTCACATAACTCGACGAACTGAGGAAAATGCATAGAGAATTCGACAACGCGCAATTGATAAAATATTCGTCCATGTCTCTCCTACCACGTGTTAAAAGGGAACGATGTTTCAAAATACGGTCCAAGAGATGGCATCAAAACACTTGAAGTAATTGTTGCTAAGTATTTGAATTCCCAGGTTTAATTTTATGTGGGTTTATCACTAGAAAAACAATCTCCAATTCCTAATTTTACTCTAATAAATGAAAGTCAGGTATTTTATGTTTGATAGTTGGGGTCAACCACTGAAATCGGATGTCAAACGAAGTTTCTACAACTTCTGTAGTGAAGTCCGCGCAAAGGAGGAACACCTATTACGAATTTAACTTAGGGTTTTCACCTACTCGCATACCCGACGAAGCAATCTAGGGTTTGCATCAAGTTCGAAATTATGAAGGTCCCCTTCCTTTAACAGATGCATACGGGAAAGGTTCAGAGAGAGAAAATATTAACACTGAAGAAAATCATCCAGCAAAGGCCCCTAGAGAAATATCTTTCTTCATGTTCAGCTGCTTCACTTCGGCCTCTGCATCTCGAGCCGCCTGCTTAGCATGTTCCATCTCTTCATCTACCATACGCAGCTCAGATCAAGAACCTCTCTCAACTCAATTCACCAAAACGTACCCTGACAGAATAGAGCTACTCTCGTAACCACCTCATATTGAAAGCAAATATTTTCACGGGTCGTCATCGAGTTTCCCAGGTTTACAAGATCATCAGAAGCAAGACCGTTCAGAGTTATCATTCTCACGATATAACCCGTTACCCGCCTCATTGCATTCTACCAAGGTCGAACTCGTTCTCACCATGAAGAGTACTCTACAAACAAAGACAAAGTTCAGATAAGGCTGAAAATTTCAAACTACATAATTAAAATCAATGGTGCAACAACACAGGACTATGGTTTGATTTACATGAAGACTGGTCTACTCCCTTAAAGCCTTGTCCTCTCCTAATCTATTCAAGCCTTGTCTTCTCCTAATCCCTTCAAGAATACCCTCATGCCTAGAGTCCTATACTTGTCAAGAAATCCATCTCACATCTAAATAGATACTCGTGGATTTGTTTGGGTCCACCCTTTAACAAAGGATCAAGGGAAATACGTTTTCTTCACGACAAAGGGTATAAATATAAAATCAAATGATGGGCATGTCTCTGACCTAAGGATACAAAATTTACGATCTAAACCAAGATAAGGAAGGGTATTTAAGTCATAATACTCCAAGGGGTTGGGCTTAAAGAAAGATAACACTTTAAGAGTCCAACTGAAACAAGGATTCCTTCGGTAATTCGGATTGATGTACATTGCAGCACGAATACTTGAAAACTGATGCCAAACCATAACGAATTTCGGGGTATACTTCCTGGAGAAAATATGTTCCTCTATCTCTTACCAAAAACATACCAAAAGGGCGCCTAAAACGGATATTCGATCTAGGAGATGTGGTCCCAACACCGAAGTAAGTGCAATCTGAAAACTCCTGAAATTTTATACGGGATTTCTGAAGTCAAAAGTATGCATCGACTTGATTGACCAAACGAACTCGGAATCAAGTGATTATTTTTGCATTATAAATATTATCCTCTTGCCTTTAAATTTTGGGTCCGGGGACTCAAATCGGAGTCCGAATGAAGAGTTTATATCCATTCTGTGCAAGTCTTTCAAAACTGATCGTTTTCTGACAAACACTTAAACGAAGAGAATCCTTGACAAATATGACTACTTCTATTCATTCAATGGTCGAAGAAGTATGCATCAGATACGATTATAGAGACATAAATTTCAAGACTTACCGAGGATACTTCAATGAAGAATGGACGATGGGTATCTACATCAGCAAACTCAAGATCATTAACTATTACAAGCTTCTACATCATCAATTTGAAGATTAATATCGTTCTGAAAGACAACCAAAGCTATCATCTAAGCAAGAGGAATATGTTCATCACGTTCATGCCACAATTATAATTCATTGGTCAAGAATTAAATGCGAACATTAAATATACTAAAACGGTTTCCCGCAATACCAGTTATACTTCGATCTGAAATAGAAATTCCGCTCAAACAAGGAATTTCAGTGCAAGTAGAATTCATGGGAGGAGGTGGACCGGTTTCTATACATTACCACATATAAAAATACTTCTGTTTTCAATTCTATTTCAAAAAGGAAGCCTTGAAGAAAAAGGAAAAGCAGTTAGAACTAAAAGAGGAAATTAGAGGAACTTGAGTCAAGTAAGGAAACCAAGGTCTTTTCTCCTTTCAAAATTCCTGCAAGCCGTGTCCAAGCCCTTCCTATGCGCGAGAATAGTTTTTTAGGACAATGGGACGTCACTTATTCTCTCGGAATTTTTTCAGAGGGATCAAAGTCGAAGAGAATTAGGGTTTTGAGGTAAATAGCCCTAATTTGGCTCAAACAAGGAAACCAAGGTCTTTTCTTCTTCTAAAATTTCCCCAAGACGTGACCAAGCCCTTTTCATGCGTGAATATGCTCTCTTAGGTCATTGGTACGCTATTTATTCTCTTGGAATTTTTTCAGAGGGATCAAAGTCGAAGAGAATTAGGGTTTTGACGAAAATAGCCCTAATTTCAAGAATTTGGTGAAAAAGGGATTTATTCTAAAAGAGAAGGGACCGAGTCTCTCACATTCTCTTGGATGGTCCTATATACTTCTATCAATCCCTTTTATCTCATTACTCTTCAACAAAAACGAGCTCATAAGAGATTTTGACCAAAATACCCTTATTTCGCAATTTTGAGTATTTTCAAGGAAGAAGGCCTTGATACAGTCAAAGACCGACCAAGATCTCATATACTAATTACAAAGGCCTCATGCACGTGAATATTGAGTTATCTAAGTGTCCATTTACACACCATTTTAGATAACCAATATCAAAACCGAAACTACAAGCAATTTGGTTTTAACATGTTATCTAGGAAATAATTGCCCGAAGCAATTTTCCTTAATAGTTTAGCACATCAAATAAAATCGACTAAGAACCTTAGTTATTTTGTGAAACCGATTGTAAAAATACAATCGCTTGTTCGATAAGACCAAAATAAAGATCAGAATTAACTTTATTTTTCTCATCAGGCTCTAATTATTATCAAAAATAACTTAGACCTTTCACTTTTAAACAAGACAAATACTAGGTTAGTTAAATAGTAATTCTTTTTAAGGCATTCGGTTAGACTTGAATAACCGAAACCTTCACATTTGATAAGTCTAACTAAGATTTGAAAAACTTAGTTTCTCTTATCCGGAAATCACTCGGACTAAACAAATGATCCCGAAGCACTTTTGTTAAGCCATAAACGGTACATACAAACCAATAATAAATCAACTTGCATAATCATTTATCTTAACCGAAAGCAATTGAAACAAACATATACATTATAGCACTGCAATTGCACCGAAATTTTGAATATCCATACACAAACAATAACGAAACAATAACGAAAGATAACAATAGTTTTTCTTAACCGGAAACAATTGAATCATAATCAAATATCCATACACAAATAATGGAATCAACATCAATTGTACCGAAATTTTGTTAATCAAAAGCAATAAGTAATGAAATAAAATCATGCTTTTCTTAAACAGGAAAACAATTAACTAACAAGATTGTTACCTCAAATTCCGCATCCTCTTCTCCCCTTAAGATATGTCACTAAGCGCAAGTTCACTTAGAACTCTCCCTCATTAAAGTTGTCATCCTTCCGCCATAACAAAAGAACAACAACAAAGAGCAACCTTTACCATAGAAAGGTTGAAAACCGGTTTTAACTATGCGATGCAAAAGTTGAAACCTCGAAACATATATGCTTTTATGCTAAACCAAAAGATTCAACATATTGTGACTTTTTCACATATTGTTTCTACATGAACCCCTCATGATCCTTTGATAAAGCCTACCAGCATGGGTCAGAACTTAATCCCGCTAAATCAAAAAGTCACCCAAACCATAAGGGTTCACACATTATGAGATCGAATATTAAGGTAATGAAACCGAAATCAAACATCCCATATACACAAATGCAATACACCATAAATTTTCAACAAAGAATCAAGTATTGCAATTACATCTATCTTGTAGGTAATTGAATTGTGAAACCAACTCAAAAAGAATGAGGTCATTCCGAGTTCGGACGAAGAAGTTATGGGCAAAACAGTTTTACTCTCCTTCGTATGCACCTATCACTAGGATCGGTACCCTACATTGCACCTACAACACTAAACTGTTTTTGACATAACTTCTGCATAAGATGTCCGAATTCGGTGATTTTTGGCTCATTTTAACCGTAAAAACAAGAGATACACATATATGATCAGTAGATATCAACATCATAAACTTAAAATTATCGTTTCTATCAAAACCTCAAATATAGATAGAGAAAGTATGAGTATAGAAGAAAAGAAATCTCCCTAAAGGTGTTAATTAGTCATATAATAACCGAGAGGTCACGTGCTCAGTTTCATGTACTTCCTCACATTTCAAAATATTGAGCACCAAGGTGAGCATGCACATTCTAACATAACTAGGTTGTGTTGAGTTGAGCCTTGTCTTGTTCGTCATGAGTGACTAAGACAGAATCATTATTCTTGACCTCTTGCTTGGTTTTTTTTCTCTTGTTACATCTCTTGTTTTTCTTCTTTGACTTGTGATGAAGAGTGTCATTATCACAACCTTTACTAGTACAAGAGATTTCGGACACGATGTCTTTCTTTAGTGTTTCAAGGAGACTCTTGTAATTATTGTCACCAACAATTAACAGCTGAGAGTCATTTTTGTGACTAACTTTTGGTCCCTTCTTGGCTATGGAGGACTTCGGGACCCATTTAGAGTTGGGTTTCGCAGGAGCATCTTTCTTCTTCATACCATTAGGATCATTGTCCATTTGAATATTTTGCGAAACACCCCGTCTCCAATTTGGAACATCAGATCTTGATTTTGCATTTAAAAAGTAATCTCTTTTTACATAATTGGGTCTTTTATGAAATGACCTTGACGAGTGATATGCAAAATTTGAACTATTATTATAATAATTCTTTTTCCTAAACTTAGGACAATACCGATCTGAGTTCCTTTGGGGAGCAATATTAGCCAGTTCATTTGATACAAAAGAAAGTGCATATTGCATCTTACGAACTGTGCATCTCCATTGCAAGTTCCCTTTATTACCACAATAATAACAATGCTTAGTGTAAATATACGAAGTATGAGTTTTAGTGTTACCTTTTTGCGGATCCTCTTGCATTGGAGATCGACGAGTTTTCTTCTTATTCTTCTTATCCTTGTTCAACGTTGTTGCTTTCTTGACATTAGCAGAAGTGCTATCTTTGATGGTCTTATTTGAAGAGACTTCTTGAACATGATTCTTGGGCTTGACTAGCTTTGCTTCTGTACAAAAAATATTATTATTTTTGACATCATTGGAAGCCTCTGGTTGAGAAGAATTAGTAGCTTTAATAAATTTTATCTCTTTGTTAATATTTGAAGCATCTATTCCCTTATAGCCTAATCCTCGTGTATCACGATGATTTCTACTTGCTTCTAACATTGATGTTAAATTGTTTGAGCTAACATTGAACTTTTAAAGGTCCAAACTTTCTTCTTTCAACTTGATTTTATCAAGAGCACCGGCTAGATCATCCTTAAGGTGTTTTTCTCGTGAGAGATATACACCTTCTTTCTCTTCAAAATTCTTTGGTTGAGAATTAATCCTTGCTTCAAATTCAACAAGTTTTTTTTCGACAAAAAGAGATCTCTTCGAAGATTTTCACATTCTAATTTCTTAGAGTTTAGCTCATTTATACGCTCTTTAAGAAGAGAATCACTGATTTGATAACCAATATAATATCCTTGAAAAACCTTCTTCAACTTGTTGTTCTCACGACAGAGAGGAGTCATAAGACCAACAAAATCCGAAGATCTCAGTATTTTATTTTTCAAAGGATTCAGTAGTATAGAGTATTCTGAGATAATCTCTTCTACTTCTCGTTCAAAATCTGAGTCATCATCATCGGAAATTTCATCCATCCTTTCATCTAGACAATTTTCCAGTTTTCATTGGTTTCTACATCATTAACAAGATTAACTTGTCTAATAGAATGTCTAGTGATGATTTCTTTAGATATTGAATCGTAGATCCCATCATCAAGTTTTAATTAAAAACTCTTGATACCTTGATTTTCGTTAACTAAATCATTATCAGGTTCTATAAAAACCATTTTTAGATTCCAGTCTTATAGGTTGGATCGCACCAAATACAAATTGTTAGATCTTTTCGCGTTTGCCTGCCCTGATACCAATTGAAAAGACGAGGGTACCCAAATATACCTTAATCTAAAAAATTTCCACCTATAAGTCCTTTCTCCGAAAGTGATTTTCTATAGACTGAGTCGAGACAATACAACTAATCGGTTCACACTTCGTGTGATCGTCTATGGATACGAGATCGAGATAATACGACAATAAGATAACTTGTGTGATTGACTATGGATACAATATCGAGACAATACAACAACGAAGTATGTTTACTTGATAATAGGTTCAGACTTAACCAAATTCTAGGGATTGTCTATCAAGTAAAATAGGAATTAACGTTTGTGCGATTTACTTTAAATTATAATAAACACAATTATAATTGCGGAAAATAAAAGTAAATGACACAACAAGATTTTGTTAATGAGGAAGCCGCAAATGCAGAAAACCCCCGGGACCTAGTCCAGAATTGAATACTCTCAGAATTAAGCCGCTATACAAAATCAAACCAACTTCGTATAGTTGAGACCAAGCAACTAAACCTATAGTTCACCTAGTTCCCTCAGTATCCCTGCGCCTCCAACTTGTAAATAAGTCACGCACTTGGAACAATTCCTTTTGTCTGTATTCCAAACAGTAAAGGAACAAGAAATCTTCTCGGTAACAACTCTTTTCAAACAACGTGATATGAGTTTGACAAAGGCTCTTCCGTTTAACCAATAAACTCCTTTGTCGGGTCCTTAGATTAATCTCTCAACAACTACCGAAGTAATTGTTAGACTATGCAATCAATATTATTAATCACAAAGAAGTGTTTTATGCCGATCTACTAAACTAATCAATCCAATCTATCACAAAGTTAAGCCGATTATAGTTGGATCCCTTTCCAGCCGAAACAAGTATTGTGCACACCAAAGATTATGAACCCAAAAAGTCTTCTTGTCTTCAAATCTTCTTTAATCTTCAATCAGCACCTGCACACAATCAACTTGAATATCTTGTGATCAATCACACACAGAATGGAGTCTGTTAAAGTTGGATTATCACAAGACGTCTTTAGATCTACAAACAGTCTAAAGATCCCCGTCGAAACTTCAATCTAGTTTGAGTGAATCTTATATCAGAAGAGAAGATTTTCAAGCATAAACAAACTAGGTGCAATAAAAGTTCAACAACCGTTAGTCAATCAAATCAATCGAAAACAAAAGATAAACTGTAATTATCTAGTTTCCCACCAACGGTACTAATAGAGCTTCTCAATCCCAAAGAAGTCTTTAAACTAAGCGGTCGTAAAAGATTTCACCTAATTAGGTTACTTTCCTCTCCGAATAGGCGGCTCCACCAGTAACAGCACAACTAGGTAGTTTTGCTGGATCTGAGGATTAGTTTATTAGAAATGCAAACTTCAATATTTATAAACAAGGAAGTTTGGACACCAAGGAATTTCCAAAATAGAATATTCTCAAATATATGCAATAACACAAAATCGGTTTTCATAACTCCTGGAAATGCACTGTCCAAATATTGACCGAAATCCCAATAGAAAAATCTATAATCGGTAAATGCACATTACTAATGATTATTTTCTAAAGATATGCATTTAATTACTGGAAATTAAATAGCATATAAAAACTAAGAAACCTTAATTAAAAGATTCTCAATTTATTTCGATCCTGGGATTCTCCTTTAGCTATTAAGGAATATCTTTGAACAATTAATGATAAGAGTTACTGCACCTGTTCAAAGTATGTCGACATCTTTACTTTGCAAGTCCTTTTTCATACTTACAATCTTGGAAACGGTTTTCCACACTTCCAAAAAAGTTTAGAATTGGTTCGTCTGAATTCCAAGAACTATGTGATTGATTATCCTATCAAATCACCAATTATGGGTTTCACGGTTCTACCAAAACAAGTTCGGTTCTACCTCCATGTGAGTACTGTGTATATTCATGCTAGTTACCAAAATTCGGTTGACTAAGTACTATGATCGGTTCCCCACAACTTATGGTAAATACTTGTATTCGGTTGCACATGTCCATAGGATCGGTTCCCCCAAAACTACAAACTTGTTGCATATGTTCATAGGATCGGTTCCCCCATCTACTAAAAACATGTTGTACCTCTTACAAGGATCGATTCCCTCTTGTAAATTTGTTGCACCTCTTACTAGGATCGGTTCCCCAATGACTAGATAAAAGTTGTTATTTACAAGGAATCGATCATACCATCTTAAGTTATTACTTAAGATCGGTTTCACTAATAAAAGTCATACCAATACATAAGTCAGGCCTTGTGAATAGTTTTACCAAGATACATAAACAAGTTTGTGAGCGGTTATACTAAACACACATATTGGTAATTCAAAATAGATTTTCAATGAATAACAATACCAATAAGCCTAGCGATTTCCCTTTCGATTCACAAAAAAAGTTTATGAACTTACTTCCTTTAAACGAATGTAAAACATTGTTTCCTAGGATGAAATCTTCACTCATACCCATATATAATCACAATAGCATTCATATGATTATGTCGATGTCTTATATACAAAGTTTAATGGTTAAGAAATAAACCTCATATTGTATTTCTTAATACTATGTCTAACTAGGGTATCATACACAGCTTCGCAGTTATGTTTTCAATATGCACGACTTGAAAGATACGTTAGGGAATGAAACAGTTCAAGTCAAATATTACTAACCTCAAGAGGAAGGATGATGTTGTCGTTGTAGCTCCATACTTCTTCACATTCTTCAAGTCTTCATGTAATACTTATAAGTATCATATCCTAACACTTTCAAGCTAACCTATACGAAGTTGACTCTAGTATATAATCAAGCGAATCTTTAAATGAGTTTTGATTCACTAAAATATGACAACCAAACTTGACATAACAACGCTTGGTGGGTTCAACCGAGCTATGCTCTAACTGAAATGCTCTGTCCAAATCTCCAATTAGTAAATGCACATTACCAATTTTTATTTTCTAAAGATATGCATTTAATTGCTGGAAATTAAAAGCATATAAAACTAAAAACCTTGATTAAAAGATTCTCAATTTATTTCGATCCGGGATTTTCCTTTATTTATTAATGAATATCTTTGAACAATAATAGATAAGAATTACTGCACATGTTCAAAGTATGTCGACATCTTTACTTTGTAATCCTTTTTCATATTTACAATCTTGGAACCAATATGCCACACTTCCAAACGAATTTAGAATTGGTTCATCTGATTTCCAAGAACTATGTGATTGATCAAAAACATTCAATCACCATTCATGGGTTTAACGGTTCTACCAAACACAAGTTCGGTTCTACCTCCAAGTGGCTACTAGGATGGGTTACACTAGTTTCCATAAAATGGCTAACCAAGTACCAGGATCGGTTACCACAATTTATGGTACTTACTTGTTATCGATTGCACAAGTTATAGGATCGGTTACACTAATTACTAAAACTTGTTAACCTACTACAAGGATCGATTACACATCTTGTGATTAGTCCCACCAAGTTCTAGGATCGGTTACCCAATGACTAGAAATGGTCATACCAATTACAAATATCGATCATATAATCTTAGGTGCTTACTTAAGATTGGTTTCACTAATAAAAGTCATACCGATACATAAGTCAGGAATTGTGAATAGTTTTACCAAGATACATAAACAGGTTATGAGCGGTTATATTAAACACACATATTGGTAATCCAAAGATTTGCAATGAAATAACAATACCAATAAGCCTAGTGATTTACCTTTCGATTCACAAAACAAGTTTATGAATTGTACTTCCTTTAAACGAATGTAAAACATTGTTTCCTAGGACGAAATCTTCACCCATACCCATACGTATAATCACAATAGCATTCACACGATTATGTCGATGTCTTATATACGAAGTTCAAAAGATAGGCGTTATGCTTCGTATTATAATTCCTTAATACTACGTCTAACTAGAGTATAATCATTCACAGCTTCGCAGTTATGTTTTCAATATAGCACGACTTGAAAGATACGTTAGGAATGAAACAGTTCAAGTCAAAATATTACTAACCTCAAGAGGAAGGATGATGTCGTCGATGTAGCTCTTTACTTCTTCTCATGCTTCAAGTCTTCGAGTAATACATGTAAGTCTCATATCCTAATAACTTTCTAGCTAACCTATATGAAGTTGACTCTAGTAAATAACTTAGCGACTCTTTAAATGAGTTTCGATTCACTAAAATATGACAACCAAACTTGACATACCAATGCTTGGTGGGTTCAACCGAGCTATGCTCTAACACGTTTTCTTCACGACAAAGGGTATAAACAAAAAATCAAATGATGGGCATGTATCTGACCTAAGGATACAAAATTCACGATCTAAACCAAGCTAAGGAAGGGTATTGAAGTTATAATACTCCAAGGGATTGTGCTTGAAGCAAGAGAACACTTTAAGAGTCCAACTGAAATAAGGATTCCTTCGGTAATTCAGATTGATTTACATTGCAGCGCGGAGACTTGAAAACTGATGCCAAACCATAAGGAATTTCGGGGTATACTTCCTGAAGAAAATATGTTCCTCTATGTCTTACCAGAAACATACCAAAAGGGCGCCTCAAACGGACATACGAGCTAGGAGATGTGGTCCCAACACCGAAGTAAGTGCAATCTGAAAACTCCTGAAATTTTATACGGGATTTCTGAAGTCCGAATGAAGAGTTACATCCATTATATGCAAGTCTTTCAAAACTAATTGTTTTCCGATAAACACTTAAACGAAGAGAATCCTTGACAAATATGACTACTTCTATTCATTCAATAGTCGAAGAAGTATACATCAGAGACGATGAAAGAGACATAAATTTCAAGACTTACCGAGGATGCTTCAATGAAGAATAAACGATGGGTATCTACATCAGCAAACTCAAATTCATTAACTATTACTAGCTTCTACATCATCAATTTGAAGATTAATATCGTTATGAAAGACAAACAAAGCTATAATTTAATCAAGAGGAATATGTTAAGCACGTTCATGATATAATTATAATTCATTGGTCGAGAATTAAATTCGAACATTAAGTATACTAAAACGGTTTTCCGCAATACCAGTTATACTTCGATCCGAAATAGAAATTCCGCTCAAACAAGGAATTTCAGTGCAAGTAGAATTCATGGGAGGAGGTGGACCGGTTTCTATACAAATACTTCTATTTTCAATTTTATTTCAAAAAGGAAGCCTTGAAGAAAAAGAAAAAGGAGTTAGAACTAAAAGAAGGAATTAGAGGAACTTGAGTCAAATAAGGAAACCAAGGTCTTTTCTCCTTGAAAAATTCCTACAAGCCGTGTCCAAGGCCTTCCTATGCGTGAGAATAGTTTTCTAGGACAATGGGACGTCACTTATTCTCTCGGAATTTTTTCAAAGGGATCAAAGTCGAAGATAATTAGGGTTTTGAGGAAAATAGCCCTAATTTGGCTCAAACAAGGAAACCAATGTCTTTTCTTCTTCTAAAATTTCCCCAATCCGTGGCCAAGCCCTTTTCATGCGTGAGATGCTCTCTTAGGCCAGTGGGACGTTATTTATTCTCTTGGAATTTTTTTAGAGGGATCAAAGTAGAAGAGAACGACGGTTTTGACGAAAATATCCCTAATTTTAAGAATTTGGTGAAAGGGATTACTATAATAGTTTAATATAGGAGAATTCATATAGAATTTTATGGGTCTTTTCGAAATATCACGAACCAGATCCAAGAAAAGAATAAGATTAGTTGCTGGGATGGGGTGGGGGTAGGTCTGAGAAGAAACAAAGAGAAGGGTCCGAGTCTCTCCCATTCTATTGGATGGTCCTATATAATTCTATAAATCCCTTTTATATCATTACTCTTCAACAAAAACGAGCTCATAAGATATTTTGACCAAAATACCCTTATTTCGCAATTTTGAGTATTTTCAAGGAAGAAGGCCCTGATACAGTCAGAGACCGAACAAGCTATCATCTACTCATTAAAAAGGCCTCATGCACGTGAGTATTGAGTTATCTAAGTTTCATAAGAAAAACGAGATTGAAACGGAATCCAGAAAAGCAGAATTTCAGGGAAAATAAAGGGAATCCGGCTCAAAACATGAAATTCGGGTTCATGATATCCAAAAGCAGAACCAGAGACGCGCCAATCCCTCTTTCAGAACATGAATATGCTTAGGAAGCTCTATATTTCTTTCACGCCAGAAAAAATCAGGCTCATATTGGTTTTTGACGAAAATACCCTTGGTTTCGAAGATAGACATTATCTATCAGAAAAGGGGTGTCTGATTGGTACAAGGAATTGAACAGTTCTCAACATGAAAGGTGCCGACCCCACAAGATAGATGCACGCCTTTCAAGCGTTGTCATGCCTCTCTAGAGTGTCTGAAGGAGTCAGATGCGAAGAAAAGAGAAATTAGGGTACAATACAAGCTTTGATTCAGAGTTTACTTGGAATAGGGACTCCGTTACTTCAAAACTAAGTGTCCATATTTTATAACGGCCATTCACCAACATCAAGGCAAGCCAGGAACCATTCAAGAAAGTCCATCTTCCCCACATACTCGCTTATTCAGAAGTTCAAGGATGCATAAAGAGAGAAAATTAGGGTTTTGGCCAAGTAAACCCTAATAAAAAATTCCATTTGTTCAAGACGAAAATTTTGTCTCATCAAGACTTCATTATCTTGTGATTTACGTCCAACACAAAGTCTCAGGGAATACTAAGGTCCAGAATCGATTCCAAGATCAGGGTCATAATAATTGAAGGCTAAAGAAAATTAATTAGAGGATTCTGAAAGTCTAAGAGAACGAATAAATTGTAACTTACGCACGAATGATTTGTTGCCATATATATACTCATCATAGAAAAATCAAGGTTCTACTCTGAGTAGGGGACTTAATGTAGATGGTGATATTTGGATAAGGGGCAAAAGTGTCATTTCAACCCTATAGTCAGAATTCAACTCTCACGAAAGAGATTAAGCCCTTGGCCCTCAAGGAATCCTTAGCCACGATTTCTAGTATACGTCCCCGTGAGACACTGCTGGTCGTGATGCCGTGATTCCTAGCGCACATCCTCAACATGATACTGCTGGTCACGTAGGTTCTGTAGAGCGTAAAACTTCCTCGACAGACTTATGAACCAGAACGACCACAATTCCAGCATGTCTTCGCGAGATGCACTTGATTGTGATGCCATGATTCCTAGTATACATCCTCAACGAGATGCTGCTGGTCATGTAGGCTCTGTAGATGCGTAAATACGTCCCCGACGGACTTATGACCCAGTGTGGAGATTTGCATATATCCTGTAAGCACGACTCACCCTATTTGAGATCTAGGACTGATTCCTAGTGCATCATCGCGAGATACACTGGCCATGTCTGCCATAGGCTTTGACTCAACTTACTGAGGTTTCCGAATCATAGGACATCCACGCGGGATATGCTGGTTATTATGCCTCTGGGCCCTTTCGACAGACTCTTAGAACATCCTTTCTGGATACACTGGTCTTATTGGCCCATAATATGGACACACAGTTGATTCCTAACACATCTCTGCAAGATACGCCGGTCAAAGACAAATGAGCCAAAGTATCGCAGAGGCATTAATTGGGCGTACAAAGACTTTTATCTCTCTCCAGGATGAGTCCCAGCTGACCATAGAGAAATTCATATCCGTTAAGAAAATCTTCAGAGAGATTTTGATCCGTCTGCAAAATCTCGGAGAGATTCAAATCTCTCTGCAAAATCACTGAGAGATTTTGATCCGTCTGCAAAATCTTGGAGAGATTCAAATCTCTCTGCAAAATCACGGAGAGATTTTGATCCGGCTGAAAAATCTCGGAGAGATTCAAATCTCTCTGCAAAATCACGGAGAGATTTTGATTCGACTGCAAAATTTCGGAGGGATCCAAATCTCTCTGCAAAATCTCGGAGAGATTAAAATCTCTCTTCAAAATCTCGGAGAGATTTAAATCTCTCCTCAAAATCATGGGAGGCACATGCCTTACCCAGGGCTCAGGCCTATTTCTCAGCCTCTCAAACATACTCACGGCTAGTAAATTGAGCCTGAACTGTACATGTCTATCCAAAAACGTGGATAAGCTCTCTTGAGATCCACACGCTCAACAAAGGGACCCATAAACATAATATGGTCTTCATATGACACATGTGACCAGCCATGGAGATAGGGAGATTGGCCTCAGCTCCTCTCACACTCTGCACACGATTCCTGAGTAATTCCATACCTTTTCACGTGACTCATCCTAGTCATTCTCACAAATCAGAGAATATTTCTCTATCTTGGAAAACTCGTCTTAAGAGGATATTTCTCTCTCAACACAAATCATCACAAAGGCTGACTAAGCTTCACATAAATGGGGGGATATCAATTAGGGTTTTGGTCTGGCAGTCTACGGCACGTGTGAGAAATACCTGGCTTATTTCTCATTGCAGGAGAGAGTAAAGGCGGTGGAATAATGAGATAAACTCAACCTACTTTATCCCTATTCCTGAAGAAATGGGATAAATGCTCCGCACGACACGAAAAGCAATCCTTATCTTCATTGACCTGAGATTAGAGAATTCAGCTATAAATAAGTCCTTTATTTTTCCAAGCTATGATCCTTTTCTCATAACCTCTCAGAGTAATTTTTCTTCAAACCCTAGAATTCTCAGATCTCTCTCTTCATCTGCTTCCCTCCATAAGACCAACCCTAAATATATTCCCTGTGACTGAAGTAACCTTTGAACGTCCACTGTGCTTGGTTTAGGCGAAGATTGTTCGTGCTCAACCTCCCGTAACTCGCTTTCTAAAACCCTATAATCCCACTCTAACCTCTCACCGATTTTAGGTAACTACATTTTGGCAACCACAGTGGGAGGTTGTTCACTCAGTTACAGATATCAATCAAGGTCTCTTAGGAAGGAAGACGATTCCAACAATCCAAAAAAAAAAAAAACGTTCTATTGATTCAGTCTCTGTAAGTCCATTACAGAATTAGCCGAGAAAGTTATCCCTACCAGCACTTTCTCTCTCTTTCGATTTTGAACTTAGTGAATAGGTTAGTGAAAAGGCGAGGGTACCCAAATATATCTCAAGCTAAAACTTTTCCTACCTATAAGTCCTTTCTCCAAAAGTGATTGTCTATAGACTGAGTCGAGACAATACAACTAATCGGTTCACACTTCGTGTGATCGTCTATAGATACGAGATCGAGACAATACAACAACGAAGTATGTTTACTTGATATAAAGGTCAGACTTAACCAAACACAATAGGATTGCTTATCAAGTAAATACGAATTAATGTTTGTGTAATTTACTTTAATTATAATAAAACAATTATAATGCGGAAAATAAAAGTAAATGACACAACAATATTTTGTTAACGAGGAAACCGCAAATGCAGAAAAACCCCGGGACCTAGTCCAGAATTGAATACTCTCAGGACTAAGCCGCTACACAAAATTACACTTAACTTCGTATAGTTGAGACCAAGTAACTAACCCTATAGTTCACCTAGTTCCGTATGTATTCCCACGCCTCCGACTTATGAATAAGTCACGTACTTGGAACAATCCCTTTGGTTCGTATTCCAAACAGTAAAGGAACAAGAAATCTGTTTGGTATCAACTCTATTCAACCAAGTGATATGAGTCGGACAAAGGCTCTTCCGTTTATCTTAACATAAACTCCTTCGTCGGGTCTAGATCTATCTTATGTTCAATCACCCAAAGGTAATCGATTAAGATTAAGCCAACAAGACCGTTAATCCAAAGAACCGTGTTGAAGCCGATCTACTCAATTAATCAATCCAATCTACCACAAGGATAAACCGATTATTAATTGGATCCCCTTTTACCCAAACAAGTATTGTGCACACCAAAGATTATAAAAACCAAGTTATATCTTCAATATATTCTTTGTCTTCGAACTTCTTAAATCTTCAATAAAAACCTGCACATAATCACTTGAATTTCTTGTGATCAATCACGCACAGAACGGAGTCTGTTAACAATGGATTATCACAAGATCGTCTTTAGAAATAACAACAGTCTAAAGATCCATGTCAAAACTCTGAACTAGTTTGAGTGAATCTTATATCAGAAGATAAGATTCTCAAGAATAAACAAACTAGGTGCAATCAGATTTCAACCACCGTTAGTCAATCAAATCAATCGAAAACAAAGATAAACCACAATTATCTAGTTTCCCACCAATGGGTCGTGCTAGAGTTTCTCAACCCTAAAGAAGACTTTAAAACGAGCGGCCGTAAGATATTTCACCTAATTAGATTACCCTCCTCTCTGATAGGCGTCTACACCAGTAATAAAGACAAAAGAGGAAGTCTGTTGTTACGAAGGATTAGTTTGCTAGAAAGGCAAACTTCGTGTATTTATAGACAAGGAAGTTTGGACACCAAGGAATTTCCAAAACCGAAAATATTCTCAAGATATTCATTAAAGCACAAATCCGGTTTCCATAATTCCTGGAAATGCTCTGTCCAAAAATAACAATCGAAATCTCTCAGAAAATCTAATTAGTAAATGCACATTACTAATTCTGTAATTTCCCTACAAAGTGAAATTAATAACCTTAATTAAAAGATTCTTAACTTACTTATGTTTCGATCCTGGGATTCTTTTCCCTTAGCCGTTAAGGAATATCTTTGAACAATTATAGAAATAAGCATTCACAGCACGTGTTCAAAGTTTGTCGACATCTTTACTTTGTAAGTTCTCTTTCACACTTACAACCTTGGAACCTATTTGCCACACTTCGAAACAAGTTTAGAATTGGTTCATCTAACTTTCAAGAACTATGTGATTGATCAAACCAACATTCAATCACAATCATGGGTTTACGGTTCTACCAAAACAAGTTTCGGTTCTACCTCCATGTGAGTACTATGCATAGTCACACTAGATTCCCAAAGATTCGGTTGACTAGGTACTAGGATCGGTTCCCCGCATATATATGGTATCTAACTTATATGTGTTGCACATATTCATAGGATCGGTTCCCATTTCTGCTAAACCTTGCTGCACCCCATACAAGGATCGGTTCCCCTTGATATACTGCACCCCTTACAAGGATCGGTTCCCTTTCCCTTACTAGGATCGGTTCCCTTTCCCCAAGGTGATTACTTAAGATTGGTTTTACTAATAAAATTTATATCAATATAAAAGTCAGGACTTTGTGAATAGTTCTACCGAGAACATAATAAGTTGTGAGCGACTACACTCTATCACACATATTAGTTGTTCATAAGATATGCAATGAATAACAAAACTCCTGGCAATTTCCTTTTCGATACACAAACAAGTTGATGAACTTACTTCCTTAGAATACATGTAAACATTGTTCCCTAGGATGAAATCCTCACCTCATACCCATACATAATCACAATAACATTCAAATGTTTATGGCGATGTCTTATCTACAAAGTTTAATGGTTAAGCAATAAACCTCGTATTATATTCCTTAATACCATGTCTATCTAGAGTTCATATATGCTTCGCAGTTATGTTTTCAATATGCACGACTTGAAAGGTACGTTAGGGAATGAAACAGTTCAAGTCAAATATCACTAACCTCAAGTGGAATGATGATTTTTATCGTTGTAGCTCCTTGCTTCTTCACATCTTCAAGACTTCGCAATACTTGTAATGTCTCATATCATAATGCTTTCAAGCTAACCTATACGAAGTTTAACTCTAGTACATAATAAAGCGACTCTTAACATGAGTTTTGATTCACTAAAATATGACAACCAAACTTGATATACCAACGCTTGGTGGGTTCAACCGAGAAATTCTCTAACAATCTCCCCCTTTGTCAATTTTAGTGACGAAACTCTTACATCGTATGGATAAACAAATTACAAGAATTCATTACACTCTGCTTGATTCCCGATTCAACAACACAGTAAAACTACTTACATTCAATCCTTGAAAATGCCGTTGTTGACATTATAATAAAAAAGGTAATACTCCCCCTAAGGAAGATAGGTAGATATTCAATCCGCACGTCTTTGTTATACCAATCAATATTACATGTTACTCCCCCTTAGTCTGTGCTTTCACTCTTTCGTTAGATAAAACATTCAAGTACCAATTTTTTTTTCCTTAGTGATACCAATTAATATAAAATCAATGACAGTATCACTTGTTTACTCCATATATTTCTCCCCCTTTTTGTCACAAAAATGACAAAGAAACGAAAAAATAAAGGACAACACGAAAAGAATCTTACAAATCTCAGAATAGACTTGCAAATCTGTAGATTTAGGCACGAGGGTTCCACACATCATGTTCTGATAACCAATATCAAAACCGAAACTACAAGTAGTCTTATTTTGATATGTTACCAAGGAAACAATTTCCCGAAACAATTTTTCCCATTTAGTTTAGCAAACCAAAAACAACTAATCACATTAGTTCCTTTGCTAAACCGATTTTTCAAAAACAACCGCTTAATTCGATAAGACCAAAATAAAGATAACTCCATTTTTCTCATCAGGTTCTAATTATCCATAAACTTAGACCTTTCAATTTTAAACAAACCAAATACTAGGTTAGTTAACTAGCATTTCCTTGTTTAGGCATTCGATTAGACTTGAATAACCGAAACCTCACTTCGATAAGACAAACTAAGATCAGAATTAACTTAGTTTCTTATCCGGAATCGAATTGGACTAAACAACTCATCCCGTACATATATTATTTCGTTAAGCCATAAATAATTCATACAAACCAACATAAATCAACTTGCATAATTATTCACCTCAACCGGAAGCAATTGAAACAACATAGACATCAAAAGCACCGCAATTGCACCGTAATTTTGTAAGCCTAAACCATTGAAACTATACAAAATCAAGATAACAATAGTTTTTATTAACCGGAACCAATTGAATCACACACACATCAATTGTACCGAAATTTTGTAAGCCTAAACGATTGATACCACACAATAAAGCAAGATAACAATAGTTTTTCTTAACGGGAACCAATTGAAACACACATCCACACACACATCATGGAATAAATATCAATTAAACCTAAATTTTTTTAAGCAAAAGCAACAAATGTATATAATATAAACTCAGGCTTTTCTTAAACAGGAAAACAATTAACTAACAAGATTGTTACCTCAAATTTCGCATCCACTTATCCAATATGATAGCATCTTCTTCCAGGGAGAATTGATATCGAAATATCACCACGTTGTCATCCTTATGCATACACAAAAGAATAACAACACACCTCAACCTTTACCAGAGAAAGGTTGAAAACCGGTTTTAACAATTGCAAGCAAAAGTTGAAACCGTCGAAACACATATGCTTTTATGCTAAACCAAAATCAATTCAACATATTGTGACTTTTTCACATACTGTTTCTATCAGAACCCCTCATAATCCTTTGATAAAGCCTACCTACTAGGGCTAGAACTTAATCCCGCTAAATCAAAAAGTCACCCAAACCATGAGGGTTCATACGGTACTAATGTACCTTGATAATTCCTATGACTTTCCTTAGATTTTCAAAAGTTGCTCTATCTAAGGGTTTGGTAAGAATTTCAGCTAGTTGACACTCAGATGGAACGTACTCCAATTTGATAACACCATTCTCATACAATTCTCTAATAAAATGATATCTAATGTCAATGTGTTTAGTACGAGAATGTTCAACTGGATTCTCAGTCAAGCGAATAACACTTGAGTTATCATAAAGGATGTTCATAGTTGGAATATTTATTCCATAGTCGATGAGCATCTGTTTCATCCATAATAATTGGGTACAACATGTACCAGCAACAATGTATTCTGCTTCACAGGTTGATAAAGACCGTGAATTCTGTTTCTTGCTATGCCAAGCAACAAGATTTTGACCAACATAGAAGCAACCGCCCGAGGTGCTTTTCCGATATTCTACACACCATGTCCAATCAGCATCTGAATAGGCAACAAGATTATTGTTTGTATCCATAGAGTATGATAGACCATAATCTAAAGTACCACCAACATATTTTATGACACGTTTTACAGCTTTAAAGTGCGATTCTTTAGGATCTGCTTGGAATCTGGCGCAGCATCCCACACTGAAGGAAATGTCTAGCCTTGTTGCAGTTAAGTAAAGCAAGCTTCCGATCATGGATCTATAGAGTTTCTGATCAACAAATTTTTCTCCTGAATTGTATTGAAGTTTTCCAGTAGTTGGCATTGGGGTTTCCATAGGAGTTGACTTGTTTAGTTCGAATTTCTCAACAAGGTTCCTTACATATTTTTCTTGAGATAGAAGAATATTGTCTTTTTGTTGTTGTATTTGCAAATCAAGAAAATATGACAATTCTCCGACATTACTCATTTCGAATTCTCCACTCATAAGATTTAGAAATTCATCTGTTAGAGTTTTTGAGGTGGATCCATATATGATATCGTCTACATATATTTTAGCTATAAGGACATGGTTGCGGCACCATTTGATAAAAAGAGTTTTATCAGCACCACCTCTAGAGAATCCTTTTTGAAGTAAAAAGGATGTCAATTTGTCATACCAAGCTCGTGGAGCTTGTTTTAAACCATACAGGGCCTTCTTAAGTTTAAAGACATCATCTGGGAGCAATGGGTCTTCAAACCCTTTCAGTTGAGCTACGAATACTTCTTCTTTTAAATCTCCGTTTAAGAATTCAGACTTGATATCCATTTGAAATAATTTAATCTTAAGATAGCAGGCATAAGCAAGTAAAAGTCTAATAAATTCCAAACGAGCAACAGGAGCAAAAGTTTCATCAAAATCAATACCTTCAATTTGAGAATATCCTTGAGCAACAAGTATGGCTTTGTTTCTGACACTTGTTCTGAATTCGTCTAATTTGTTTTTGTAGATCCACTTCGTTCCAACAATGTTGACTCCTGCTGGTTTTGGAACAAGTTCCCACACTTCTTGCCTTTTAAAATGATTGAGTTCCTCATGCATAGAGTTGACCCAAGCAGGTTCACTAAGTGCTTCCTCAATATTCTTTGGTTCTATTGACGACAGAAAACATGAATAGTGACAGACATTCTGAAGTTCTCTTCGGGTCATAACCCTTGCATTGGCATCTCCAATAATGTCTTCAACAGAGTGTCTTTGATGTACCCACTTAGCAGGTTTTTGAACACTATATTCAATATCATTAGGTTGTTCAACAATACTTTCATTATCATCTTTTTCATCAACGTCACTAATTAGAGGATTTACAGATGGTTCTTCTACAGTCTGTTTTTCTTTAATAACAGTTTCAGAGGGAGGAAGCTCGGTTGCAGTGTAGTTGTCTTGACAAAATCACTAATGTCATCGATAACAACATTAATAGATTCCATCATGACCTTGGTTCTGATATTGTATACCCGGAAGGCACGGCTATCAGAGGCATAACCAAGAAAAATTCCTTCATCACTTTTGGAATCAAATTTTCCTCTATGTTCTCTATCCTTGAGAATATAGCAGTTGCTTCCGAAAACCCTTGCGTAGCTCAGATTGGGTTTTCTTCCATACCATAGTTCATATGGAGTGTTTAGAGTTTTGGATCTTAAGTAAACTTTGTTTATTAGATAACAGGCTGTAAAAACAGCTTCCCCCCCAGAAACTTAATGGTAGGTTTTTATTGTGAAGCATTACTCTTGCCATTTCTTGAATATTTCTATTCTTTCTCTCAGCTACACCATTCGATTGGGGTGTGATAGGAGCATAGAATTGTTGGGTAATCCCTAGTTCATTACAGTATTCATATACTTTCGTATCCTTGAATTATGTACCACGATCGCTTCTTATTTTTTTAAACTTGCGACCTTGTTCATTCTGTATCCTGTTACAATAATTTTGAATTCCTCAAGAGTGTCATTCTTGTTTTTTAGAAAAGCAACCCATGTGAACCGAGTGTAATCATCTACCATTACTAAGGCATACTTATTACCTGCAATGGAAGCTTGTTGGATTTGACCAAATAGATACATATGAATAATATCGAGAGGAGCACGAGTGGCTATGTCTCGAGAAGATTTGTGTGGAATTTTTCCTTGTTTACCTTTTTGGCATGCTCCACAAACACCTTCTACTTTAGTGTTGATTTTTGGAACACCTTTGAAAAGTTCACGATTAATGAGCTTTCCTAGCATATGGTAGTTGATATGACCAAACCGTTCATGCCACAAATGCATTGACTCAACCTTAGTCAAGTTACAATACAGATTGGATTGTATATCAAGAAGGTAACAACTATTCATACTTATACATCCTCGAAAAATTATTTTCCCGGACTTGTCTTCAATATCACAACCTTTCATATTGAAGATAACTTTGTTACCTTTATCACAAATTTGACTTACAGACAAAAGATTTGCTTTCATACCCTTAACGTAAATAACATCATGAATTTCAGGAATACCAGGAAGTTTGATTGTACCTTTCCTGCTAATAAGACAGCTGCTTCCATCTCCGAATGTCACCGACCCTCCCTTATAGTCTTCAGTCCTCGTGAACTAGGATAGATCACCTGTCATATGTCTACTACAACCACTATCGAGGAACCATTGGAATGGTGAAGTTGTTTTTAAAGCGAAGGCTCCTAGACATTGTTCACCAGGTTTAGGAAGGATTGTTAAGATCTTATGAAGATTCATAACGCGATTAATCATAAGTTTTGTTAAACAAATTTTCTGACATAAATGAATCCATCCCTCTTGAAGGAAATTCCTGAACTGTTTCTTCTTAGTCTGTTTACAACATCTAGATGTCGAAATTGAACAGTTTAAAGGATCCTTGGAACCATCCAAAGGTTTTGCCAGTTTTTTATCACTCATGATATTACTGATTACATCAGCAAGCGACTGGTTTTGTTCAATCACGTTGTCTAAGATCTTGAAAAGACCTGTGGAGTATTTATCATAATCTTGTGAAAGATCTTCTGAAAATATTGTGACATTAATTGAATCGGACATTACGTTCACTTCTTATAGGTTGGATCGCACCAAACACAAATTGTTATATCTTTTCGCCTGCTCTGATACCAATTGAAAAGGATAGGGTACCCAAATATACCTCAAGCTAAAACTTTTCCTACCTATAAGTCCTTTCTCCGAAAGTGATTGTCTATGGACTGAGTCGAGACAATGCAACTTATCGGTTCACAATTCGTGTGATCGTCTACGGATACGAGATCGAGACAATACAACAACGCAGTATGTTTACTTGATATAAAGGTTCGGACTTAACCAAACACAATAGGATTATCAAGTAAATAGGAATTAATGTTTGTGTAATTTACTTTAATTATAATAAAACAATTATAATGCGGAAAATAAAAGTAAATGACACAGCAAGATTTTGTTAACGAGGAAACCGCAAATGCAAAAAAAAACCCGGGACCTAGTCCAGAATTGAATACTCTCAGGATTAAGCCGCTACACAAAATTACACTTAACTTCGTATAGTTGAGACCAAGTAACTAACCCTATAGTTCACCTAGTTCCGTCTGTATTCCCATGCCTCCGACTTATGAATAAGTCACGTACTTGGAACAATCCGTTTGGTTCGTATTCCAAACAGTAAAGGAACAAGAAATCTGTTTGGTATCAACTCTATTCAACCAAGTGATATGAGTCGGAAAAAGGATCTTCCGTTTATCTTAACATAAACTCCTTCGTCGGGTCTAGATCTATCTTATGTTCAATCACCCAAAGGTAATCGATTAAGATTAAGCCAACAACACCTTTAATCTTAAGAACCGTGTTGATGCCGATCTACTCAATTAATCAATCCAATCTACCACAAGGATAAACTGATTATTAATTGGATCCTCTTTTACCCAAACAAGTATTGTGTACACCAAAGATTATAAAACCCAAGTCAAATCTTCAATATCTTCTTTTTCTTCAAATCTTCTTAAATCTTCAATAAAACCTGCACACAATCACTTGAATCTCTTGTGATCAATCACGCACAGAACGGAGTCTGTTAACAATGGATTGTCACAAGATCGTCTTTAGAACTAACAACAGTCTAAAGATCCCTGTCGAAACTCTGAACTAGTTTGAGTGAATCTTATATCAGAAGAGAAGATTATCAAGAATAAAAAAACTAGGTGCAATGATATTTCAACCACGATTAGTCAATCAAATCAATCGAAAACAAAGATAAACCGAAATTATCTAGTTTCCCACCAACGGGTCGTGCTAGAGCTTCTCAATCCCAAAGAAGACTTTAAAACGAGCGGCCGTAAGAGATTTCACCTAATTAGATTACTCTCCTCTCTGATAGGAGGCTACACCAGTAACAAAGACAAAAGAGGAAGTCTGTTGTTATGAAGGATTAGTTTGTTAGAAAGGCAAACTTCGTGTATTTATATACAAGGAAGTTTGGACACCAAGGAATTTCCAAAACCGAAAATATTCTCAAGATATTCATTAAAGCACAAATTCGGTTTCCATAATTCTTGGAAATGCTCTGTCCAAAAATAACAATCGAAATCTCTCGGAAAATCTAATTAGTAAATGCACATTACTAATTCTGTAATTTCCCTACAAAGTAAAAGTAATAACCTTAATTAAAAGATTCTTAACTTACTTATGTTTCGATCCTGGGATTCTCTTCCCTTAGCCGTTAAGGAATATCTTTGAACAATTATAGAAATAAGCATTCACAGCACGTGTTCAAAGTTTGTCGACATCTTTACTTTGTAAGTTCTCTTTCATACTTACAACCTTGAAACCGATTTGCCGCACTTCCAAACAAGTTTAGAAATGGTTCATCTGACTTTCAAGAATTACGTGATTGATCAAACCAACATTCAATCACAATTATGGGTTTCCGGTTCTACCAAAACAAGTTTCGGTTCTACCTACATGTGAGTACTACGCATAGTGACACTAGATTCCCAAAGATTCGGTTGAATAGGTACTAGGATCGGTTCCCCACATATATATGGTATCTAACTTATATGTGTTGCACATGTTCATAGTATCGGTTCCCATTTCTACTATAAACCTTGTTGCACCCCATATACAAGGATCGGTTCCACTTGATGTAATGCACCCCTTACAAGGATTGGTTCCCTTTCCCTTACTAGGATCGGTTACCTTTCCCTTACTAGGATCATACCACAGGTGATTACTTAAGATCGGTTTTACTAATAAAAGTTATACCAATACAAAAGTCAGGACTTTGTGAATAGTTCTACCAAGAACACAACAAGTTGTGAGCGGTTATTCTCTATCACACATATTGGTTGTTCATACGATATGCAATGAATAAAAAAACCAATAACTCCTGGCAATTTCCTTTTCGGTCCACAAACAAGTTTATGAACTTACTTCCTTAGAACACATGTAAACATTGTTCCCTAGGATTAAATCCTCACCTCATACCCATACATAATCACAATAGCATTCAAATGAATATGGCGATGTCTTATCTACAAAGTTTAATGGTTAAGCAATAAACCTCGTATTGTATTCCTTAATACTATGTTTTTCTAGAGTTCATAGATATGCTTATCTCAGTTAGGGAATGAAAGATACGTTATGTTTTCAATATGCACGACTTGAAAGATACGTTAGGGAATGTAACAGTTCAATTCAAATATCACTAACCTCAAGTGGAAGGATGATTGATCGTTGTAGCTCCTTGCTTCTTCACATCTTCAAGACTTCGCAATACTTGTAATGTCTCGTATCCTAATGCTTTCAAGCTAACCTATACGAAGTTTAAATCCAGTACATAATCAAGCGACTCTTAACATGATTTTTGATTCACTAAAATATGACAACCAAACTTGACATACCAACGCTTGGTGGGTTCAACCGAGCAAGGATCTAACAGTTAATGCGTCCCGGATCACGTGGATCTATTCCTGCATAAAGAAAACGCCCTAGTAACCTATTTTTATAAAAATCTACTTATAATCCTTGAAAACGTTGGATAAGGACCAAGGAAAACTCCCGGAGACTCAACAGAATCTTGCAAAATCTCGGATGGACATCCAGACTTATCTGAAAATGCCTTTAGAGTTACCAGTATGGATAGATCCAACAAATCTAGATCGACTACACGTTTCCTAAAGAAGGAATACTAAAATTGCTGAGAATAGCACTGACGGGATCTTGCCTGCAATTGACCTTACCAAAGAAGATAAAGATTATTATGAACGCGACAGAGTAAAGGAAAAACCATCCAGCCGACCTTATCACTCTCAAGGACCAGATGACGCTCTAAACTTGGAGATTCTGATGATTATTTTCTCCAAAATTCGTTTAGGTCAAGGGCCCTCAACCTGATCACAAGGGACTCGGGAAGTTTACTTCACTTTACTATTTTACTTATAACTCTTTCATTCTGTATCAGATTGACCTAGTTATTTTTCTGTCGGATTTGTCTTTTCATCGTTTACAGGATAAACTTAGCGAAAACTTGGAAAGATTCCAAAACATTCGTGACCTAGACAAAAGCTTTGCAGATAAGGTCATAAATCGCTAGCCGAGATGCATCTTGTCGTTTTTGTGTTTCAGAGGATCATGACCAGAACGCGACAAAGTATAGGATGAGACTAGCTTCCAAGACATTGCTTGGACAAAGATCATACTTATCTAAAGATTCAAAGCCGCCGGTCGATATGCTATCTCAACACTCATCCCTTCAGAAAGAAAAGGAGTCCTAGCGATTGTACGACTAAGTCTGGATGAGCCTCCATCTCGGCTACACCAACGATTATCCAGTATCATTTTCCTATGGGAGCTCAGTTCACCCAAGAAATAGAAGGAGAATATCTTATCACCTGAACCTACCAAGGGAAAAGAAATCTGAAGTGCCAACAATTCAGATAAAACTCCGTTACTCGACATACAGCTACAACCAGCTACTGTCACTGAAGTAAAACAATTGAAGGACCCGAGACCATAGCTTCAGGCGCATACTAGCGGTTCCCTTGGTCAAAGTTTTTTATGTAGAAAAAATCCAATTGACAGGTTATTCCATGAGTCAGGCTCAGACGCGATGAGAGAAGGACAAGATATGACGATCACATACAATTTCCTCATGTCAAAAGAACGACTCCTACACGTGAATAATTACCTAGCAGATTCCCAGAGAACTCTTCCATCAATAAAACAAAAAAAAAAATCGACTGCACAGTTGGACCTGAAAATATATATTACCCTAATTGGTCCGGAAAGCATATACTACTCTCAAGTTCGGTTGAGCATCCTCCCAAAATAAGAATAAATCTCAACGGATAATTTTACTACAGAATTTCACATGAATCCCTGCCAAGACACTTTATAGAGGCGGAAAAACAACTTCATCTTGTCCACAAAGACACATGCGGCAGTATCTCGACATGACTCTCCACAGACGTCTCCAGCCCACAGATTATCGCTTGCTCGCCTTGAAGACTCAATCATGTACGCTACAAGGGTCTTACTTCATTTTCTAAACGTCCCGAGTCAATGGGAATCCCTAGTCTTATATCAAACTGGGGACTAACGGTGAATCGTGCGTCACATACCTATATGGCTAACAGGAGGTGGCCCAGACATCCAGTTTTCATATAAAAGATTTAGAAACGATCAGCGCAGGAGTCTCAAAAGATCGGGACACATCAAGACCATTCAACTCTTCAAACCCACAACACAATATGTTATTACTTGGTATTAGGTGACTATAGATCGGGCTTTAAAATCGTGAAGGGGACTTATCTCTAGAAATCTCGCCTCTCTCTCTGGTCTCGTCGAATTCTTCTCCGTCAGCATCTGTACTCAGCAATTGCAACCATGTCTCGGATCCTAACTGAAGATAGATGTTTTAGGGTTTTATACGCGTGCACAAGAACTATATCAAGTAACAGAAGCATTCAAATTATACCTCAATAATAAACGCATGCATGAGCAAACTAGGGTTCACAATCGGTTTGAAGAGGAGTCTATAGTTTCCACTCTACTAAGACGCGAATCATACTTTAGTCACATAACTCGACGAACTGGGAAAAATGGGAAGAGAATTCGACAACGCGTAATTGATAAAATATCTGACCATGTCTCTCCTACCACGTGTTAAAAAAGAATGATGTTTCAAAATACGGTCCAAGAGATGTCATCAAAATACTTGAAGGAATTGCTGCTAAATATTTGAATTACCGGGTTTAAATTCACGTGGGTTTATCACCAGAAAAATAATCTCCAATTCTTAATTTTACTCTAATAAATGAAATTCAGGTCTTTTATATTCGATAGTTGGGGTCAACCACTGAAATCGGATGTCAAACGAAGTTTCTACAACTTCTGGAGTGAAGGTCGCGCAAAGGAGGAACACCTATTACGAATTTAACTTAGGGTTTTCACCTACTCGCATACCCGATGAAGCAATCTAGGGTTTGCATCAAGTTCGGACTTATGAAGGTCCCCTTCCTGTAATAGATGCATACGGGAAAGGTCCAGAGAGAGAAAATATCAACACTGAAGAAAATCATCCAGCAAAGGCCCCTAGTGAAATCTCTGTCTTCATGTTCAGCTGCTTCACTTCGGCCTCTGCATCTCGAGCCCCCTTCTTAGCATGTTTTAGCTCTTCATTTACCATACACAACTCAGATTAAGAACCTCTCTGAACTCAATTCACCCAAACTTACCCTGACAGAATTGAGCCACTCTCGCAACCACCTCATATTGAAAGCAAAGATTCTCACGGTTCGTCACCGAGTTTTCCAGGTTTACAATTGTTTGTGGGTGAAAACTATTTCTGCCGGTTTTGGTAAATTTGTATGTGGATGAGAAACAAGTCTAGATATTAAACAATGCACTGCACGAGAGTACTTTTGATTCGAGGGATCAATCTGTACAATCCTGGCCTAAACCAAGAAATCGCCGTTCTAGGATTGCTTCGGTCACAAAGTGAAGGAGAAGGGTCGGTCTTAGGGAGGGAAGTGAAGAAAGTGTTGAGACCAGAATCGTTGATTCTGAAGGTGTAATTGTTTATGACTTGTATCAGAAAGTAGAATTGGCTAGCAGAATGAAAAGCTATCACGTGATTTCTGGATACTGTGTTGTTCTCTGATCAAAACCTGTTGTCTAGTGGAAAATAGGTGAAACATATTTATACAAGTCGTAATAAAACGTACTCTGGTCTCGCAGGAAGTGGAAACGATTGATTGGTGGAAGAGTGGAGTAACGTGTAACGTGATAAATTATTCTTCCATGATGAAGGAAGTTGATCCGTTTACACCATTACTTCTTGCCATTACTAACCGTATCACTTCATGACACTTTCTTGTAACGGGCGTATTGAACGCCGCACGCTGTAAATCGCCAGACCAATACCCTGATGAGTATCCCCCAGTTTGTGACATGTTCGATGTCTCGAGTGTTTTCGTGGAAAACATGTAGTACTTTTCTACGTGTGGCAAGTCAAAATCAAGAGACTTGCCGCAGAAAAATAGCATGTGGTGCTATTAGGATCGTCTTTGCTGGTCGCCTAAAACTTGCCACAAGTTTGTCAGTTCGGTGGCAAACTTGGACGGCTGAGATTGCATCTCATGAGGAAGGGTAGCCGTTGTACCTTCTGTTGGCGCCTGATAATGGCACAATGGCGTTTTGGTGTATGCCAGTGGCACCGCGGCATGACTGGCATAGCTCGTGCATGCTAGTGGAACGGTGGTGCAAGTGGCGCCTGGCGTAGCCATGGCCACTAGATTTAGGGAGCTGGTCACCTAAAACTCGCCACAAATCTGTTAGCTCGGTGGCGAACTTGGATGGATGAGATTGCATCTCATGAGGAAGGGTATTAGTTAATTATGGCTACCTTCTGTTGGCGCCTGATAATGGCACAATGGTGGTTTTGGTGTGCGGCATGAGTGGCATAGCTCGTGCATGCCTGTGGCACGGTGGTGCAAGTGGCGCCTGGCGTAGCCATGGTCACTATATTTAGGTAGCTGGTCGCCTAAAACTTGCCACAATTCTGTCAGCTCGGTGGCGAACTTGGATGGCTGAGATTGCATCTCATGAGGAAGGGTAGCCGTTGATTATGGCTACCTTCTGTTGGCGTATGATAATGGCACAGTTGCGTTTTTGGTGTATGCCAGTGGCACTGCGGCATGACTGGCATAGCTCGTGCATATCAGTGGCACGGTGATGCAAGTGGCGCCTGGCGTAGCCATGGCCACTAGATTTAGGCAGCTGGTCGCTTAAAACTTGCCACAAGTCTGTCAGCTCAGGTGGCGAACTTGGATGGCTGAGATTGCATATCATGAGGAAGGGTAGCTGTTGATTGTGGCTACCTTCTGTTGGCGCCTGATAATGGCACAGTGGTGCTTTTAGCACATGCCAGTGGTACTGCGGCATGGCTGGCACAGTTCGTGCATATCAATGGCATGGTGGAATGACTGGCATAGTATGTGCGTGTCAGCGGCACGATGGCGCCTGGCGTACCCATGGCCATTAAATTTTGGCACATTGGTGTTAGACTCAAATGTGGTGTGGTAACATCAGTTTTAGTGTCCATATTTATCCCAATGCTCTGTGGAACATTATTTGGCCTGGTTGGTGTAGCAACTTTGCTAAATTAGGGTTTGTCATGCCGAAACCCTAATTAGCGCATAAGTCATGCGGCATGCGGCATGTGGCCGTGGATGGCTGAGATGATTGGCCCAAATTAAATATAAACCATTTAAGTTAGTTATTCAATTTGGATGGCTGAGATGATTCACATAAATTTGTGTTAACTCATTAAATTTCGTAATTAGAAAATTCAGATGTGGGACCCTCACTAAAATCGTTGTAGAATTCTCGTACAAACTCGGATTTTGAAGGGCCGCCTCTCATTTCTGATCAGAAAATAATTTCCTATCTTCTTGCGAGGGAATATCTAGGTTTTGAGCTCGCTTAGGAGGTGAAAACGGCCCGGCAGTAAAACTCAGGAAGAATTCAGGAGGGATTCTGTCAGTTTTCAGCCATGACCTAGCTCGCCTTCTATGCTGTATCTTTTAGATCGTTACTCCGATTGACTTGAATTTTTAATATGTTATGCTAGACATACATACGAAACTTTTGGCATGTAGCTCATACTAAAATTGTTTACCAAACGTTACCAGTTGTTCGTATAATATTTGGGAAGCCAATTTGGCATGGTGACCACTTGACGCAATTCCACCTCTTTTAATATTGTAGCAGGTTTAGAGCCACCTGATTGGTCAATAAAAAGAGGGGACCGGACAAGCACGAGTGTGGCCACACTTCTGGTGCGCGTGGTAGGTTTAATGAGACTCGATTGGTCTATGGAGAATAGGGCCGGCAAATATGGGACCAGCCACAACTCATTGGGAGTGTGGCAGGGTTAAAGCGACCTGATTGGTAGACAAAGGAATAAGGGTCGGTTGGGTAGCAGGGGACGTGGCCAAGTGGCATCGGCTATCCTATGGCGTGGCCACGCTTCCCTCGTTGTTGCTCCTACTCCGCGGCTCTGTTTATTCTTTGCTTTCTTTGTGCAAGGGCCTTAGCCCTGGTACTTGGAGGTCGATGCTACTCTGCTGCGAGTGAACACAAATCCGTCATGCCATACCAATATTAAGGGTTCTACAAGGGAACATAAGCACAAGAAAAGTACTCAGTAGGCTCCGACATTTGTGAGTAATGCAGCTAGGAGCTTATACACTCATTATGCTCTATACTAGTGAACAATTCATCTAGGAGCTTGATTTTCAATATAACATGAAGAGATACATAGGCACTCATCAGATTTTGATATATTCTCCAAGTTTCCTGCGGAATATAGACATATCAATGTCTACTACATCTGATGCCGGGTCAGGTAGATAGACTTTTATAAATTTAGCCCTGAACTAAAAACCACCATCAACATTAAGTCCCCTGCTTAGCTCGTAACAGTGGCATTGTTGCGGGGTAAGCATATGATGGTGACAGACAAGGATAAAATCAAAAGGAAAAGTCATGAAGAGATTGCCAGGAAGAATTTGGCTAACCTTTGGCAGGAGGCATGAGGAATCCATGGCCTCGTATTGGCAGCTTGGCGTACTTCCGGCTTGGCCATAGGGTGCTGGTGTTGGCGCTACCGCTTCGGTCACGGAGTGTTAATGCTGGCGTTGCAAGTTCGGCTAAGGAATACTAATGCTGGCGATGCAACCTTGGCCACGGGCGGAGATGGTGCTGACATCTTTGGCCGCGGAAAGGTGGAGATGGCACCGGATAGGTACACGGAGCGGTGAAGATATGGCGCTGGAACTTTGGCTACCAAACGGTGATGATAGTGCTGGAACTTTGACTACCAAACGGTGATGATGGCGCTGCAACTTTGGCTGCTGATCGATAGATATGGCGCTGGAACTTTGGCTACCAAACGGTGATGATGGAGCTAGAACTTTGGCTACCAAACGGTGATGATCGCGCTACTTACCTGATCCACAGAACATGCGGAAATGGCGCTGCTGGCTTGGTCCGTGGAACGGTGGATGGCGCTGATGGCTTCAGTCCGTAGAACGGTGGATGGTGCTGCAACTTCGGCCACTAACTGATGATGCTGGAGCTTGGAGCGTTAGTGTACCTCTGGCTTTGCTATAGTGATTGGTGTCATGGAGCGTTGGTGCTGGCTTGACCATGGAGCTTTGCAGGTTGAGAGGCTGGTGTTCCTCGTGCTGGCGCGCTGCTGGTTCGGTCATGGAGCGGAGATATTGGCAAACTACTTGTTCAGATATGGAGCATGAGTGTGGTGCGCCCAGTCATCTATTCCCTTTCATGGAGAAATAAGGAATCCTTATTCTGTTCAAACTCTAGAAACTCCGTTCGTATGAAAGGGGGTATCGACTTTCTTTTGCTTTTTGTTGTTCGTCCAGATCCATGCTTTCATATGCAGCATCTGGCTCCTCTTCGTCATTTGTTAGCAGTGGTAGAGAGAGCATTAACGGCAAGAAAGCAATCTCCAATAGTCATAATCAGCAGCAAGGCGAGCCAGGAGAACTCAAGGTAGGTGTTCTCGCATGTAGCCACCCAACAGTATCATCGATCTTCTCCAGAATGTGTAATAAGGTTCTGACTCCAGAAGAATGAGTATCTAGCCTCTCCAGTGGATTTCAAAATTTACCAAACTCCATTGCATTGTTGGGATGGATGGATGGATGGATGAAATATATGCTCGGCAACGATCATGCTAGGGATAATCTTGGAGATTGTGGCTGCGTTGTCGGTCTATCCTTGACTTTAGGTTATTTGGTTCCTGGAAATTCTGATTGCGATAATGATATACCGTGGATGCTTGTATGGGCGAAATCTTCCGGAGCCATTGGGTGAAATAGATGAGTTGAGAGACGTTCTGTTACCGATGTACTGCTATCAAGTCTTCAAGGACTTCGTTCCAAGCGACATCCTTTGAATCATCTTCTGAATCTTGGACTATTGTATGAAATGGGATGTGATGAGCAGTCCCCAGTTATACTTCTGTTAAATCCGATGGCGTGGCCGGATATGTGAATGTGTCTCTATGGCGTTCTTTGAAGTCTTTGATGCACGTGTACCGCATCATGTTGAGAAATTCCTGCAACTCGTAAAGCTTCGACAGTGATGATGTTGACATCAGAAATAACCTGGTTGAAGGGAGTGAAAGCATTCCATGATGGTAGTCCCCATTTGCAGCCCACTTTGATTGCATCGCCTTGAATCCAAGCCCACGGGATTTGATACAAGCTTATTGTACTCTCGTGGATGTGATGCTGGAATGCTTGGAATATCACATGGACGAAATATTCTGGATAACGAAGGGGTAGAAACGAAAGAGTTATATATGTTGTGTTGATGGCGGATTTTAGTTCAGGGCTAAAATTGTAAAGCCAAATTTAATATGCTGACATCCTGTAAAGGATAAAGCCATTTGACAAACTATAAGAGCAGAAATCCTCTCGTTTTATTTATTTGAAGCAAATCAATAAATATAAGAAATTCACCCAGAATGGTGAATGTAGCAACAATCCCAAATATTCTGTGTATTTATAGCATTATTAATTGATGCACGAGTTGCCTTGTATTTCCTGTGTTGTTCTCAGCAGGACTCTCATTATTGGTGCGGCATGACGACTGAGTGTCTACTCTCAGCAGAGTAACACGAATCTCCAAGTGTCAATGGTGAGGTATGCACGAAATACCCGTAGGCCATACCATTCTCTGACAAAGAGAATCTCGTATCAGCATGCTTATATTAGCCTGATCGAGCGTGTTTAATTCCCCAAGGGAAATTTGGACTGTCCATGTCAGTCTCAGAAACGATCACGGCCACGCAAGTTGGCCATATAATTTAACTAGCCTAGACGAGCCCTAACAGGAGCCGGCAATCACCTTGATGTTCACCGGCGTTCCCGCCAATGACCTAGCCGGTCGAGTACCATGATATACCCCTAACGCCTGTCAAACGCCGGCCCGAAAAAGGGATAGCCGCGTTGCTTTGGGAAAGGCTTGGTCGAGCAAGAATGCCTAAGGCAGTCTCAAATTCACCACCACCGTCCAACTTCACTGATAGGGTGTAGAATACACCGTATTTACTATCAATTGGTTATGCTTTCTTTGTTATTTTTCTTGTGAATTATGTATTTTACGCGTGTTTTTGAGTTATTAGGTACTCTGGAATCGCACGGAAGAAATGTAGAAGAAATCACCCAATTTAAGCAAAAAGGGCATAAAGGTCATTTCTCAGCGTCCGATAGTGGCAGTCGATCCAAGGATAAGAGGAAACTCTCTTTTGAAGAAGTATTATAAGATAACCAGTAAAGGTTAGGGTGCTGCTAGCTGGGTATCCCTTATCAAGGTGACCTGGCATCGAATATAACCCACTTCTATAACCCTAGATCGAGAATTTATTTCTCAATCATTCCCATTTACATTTGCCTGAAAGTGAGAAAAGAAAGCAGCGCAGCTGCTGCCATTATTGCCGAGAGAGGAAATCAAAGTACAGAAAGAAGAACGCGTAGCGGATGTTGTCGTTGATCTGGATTGAGGATATGGCAAGCTTGAGGTTGGAACTGTGATGATTTGCAGTTGGATTTCGAAGTTCAGAGACAGATTGAAGGGTTTGGTGAATTTCTGATGAACTGAAGAGGAAAATTGATGGTGGAACTGGTTCGGGTTTGATGTTGAATAGAGAGAAGAGATGAAACCGCTCCTGTTAAATCTAGAAATTGAGATTGAATCTGGGAAACAATGGGTTGAAATTGGTAGAAGTTGGAGGTCGAATTGACATATGGGTTCGAGTGAAGAAGAAGATGTTGCTGTCTATCTCAGAGATGAGAGTATTGTTGTTGTTCGAATCAAGGAAGAAGGTGGATTAATTGATGGCTCTAATGGTTGCTGTGGAATCGAAAAAGGGTTTGTTGTTGCCCTTGAATTAAAGTTAGATGAATGGATTCAGTTGTTGTTGCAGCTATTCAATTGGAGCTGAGATGGGTGAATTTGGAAATTGGAGTGTGTTGCTGTTGAATGATGAGATAGGAGATGGGTTCAATATGATTTACAGTATCGAGGTTCTGATGAAATGGGTATGGATTCTGGTGAGCTGAAATTGCAGGGAAGAGTATGAGGTAGAGCTGAAGGACAAGGTGTTGTGGAATGGAGTTGCCTATGCTTGAATGAATGCTTGACAGTTTATATGAATGTTAGGATACAGGTTGTACAGGAACTGAAGAAAAGTGAGGCCTGAATTCAGCCGGGAATAGCCAGAAAATAAACGGAACTCTGTCGGATTTTTATACCGACGAGTTAACTCAGCGAGTCCGTTAACCGATCCAGACCTGTAATTCAGACCAGTAACCTCAGTAAGACTGACTGAGAAGATGATTCAAGATGGTTGACTCCTCCTCCCCTTGACTTGTTGACTGACGGTTGACCAGTCTGACTGTTAACTTTAACTGCACTGTAACGGAATATTCCGTTATCAGAGATGAATATATCAGCGACCGGCAGGGAGCTTTCCAGGCCGGATTCCGGTGGTTCTAGGATTTTCCCGGCGACCAAAATAACAGATTTTTGTGTGAGTTTCTCTCATGGGGTGTGAAGACTTGGACTTGGAATTGGATGGAGAATTTTGCTCGAATTTGGAAAGATAATATGGAAGATGTGGGGAAAGGCTTGGATTTGGAAGTTGAGTTACAAAGGGAAAGGGATTCTATTCCTAAGAGGATTGCAAGCAAATTGAAGCCTATAAATTGAGAAGTTCTATACTTTTCTCTATACAACTTTTACACCTCTCTACACACACAACACTTGTGTTTTTGCTTGCTTTCAAAATTCTTCTTTTAATTATTTGTGTGAACTTAAAAAATTCTCCTTTTAATTATTTGTGTGAATTTCAGAAACATGAGTAGCTAATTTTCTTAATGATTGAGGATGAATTCCTAGTTCTTAACATGTTTTGAGTTTTGTTTTTAAATCTACTTTGAAGTTTTTCACATGATTATCGTTTGTTTTTACTAATAGGAATGTTTATACATTCATGGTTGATTGATAGATTGTTTAGGTGGCCAACTAAATTGATTTGTTAATTGATCTAAAGCTAGTGAAAGTTAGGGGATAAGAAATCGTCTCTTGACTCTTTACACAAGTAGTAAACATGAGGCCTTGCGGAGAGATTCCGTGGAGCAACTGTGTGTGAAAACAACGTTAGCAAGTAGACCTTGAGCTAAGAGTCTAACTACTAATATCAACCTAATAAATTCATATATCTTAATGCGTTTAACTAAATTACATCTTGAGTGAGCTACTACAAGGTGGTTTGGTGAATAGAATCCGGTAGTCGAGAACTTTTGTATCCGGTGATACTAGGGATTTAAGGGTTTAGCACTGAGCTAGCTTCTTTACCTACGGTTGGTGATAATCTGTGACTAATAAAAAGTGGAAAAGAACATAACTTGATTTATTGTTTTGCAACGAAAAAGGATTCCTTGATATAATCTCTCTTATTGGTTTCAACATACACTTTTAATTGCTTTGTTTATTTTCTTTTGCTTTTCAAAACCAACACACCCCCCCCCCCCTTCGTGACAACTTTACAACTAAAAATCTCTTGCTCCTCGTGGGAACGAACTTGACTACACTATATTACTTGTTAATTAGGTAGTAAAATATTAATTAATTTGTTGTGGTTACGACACGCATCAAATTTTGGCGCCGCTGCCGGGGAGCAGTGGATGATTTTAGTTGTTTTATTTTTATTTTTGTTTTATTCTTGCTTTGTTAGATTCTTTATCGTATCTAACTTAGTTTTCGAGAATCTTGTTTCGAGTACCATATCTTTAGTGAATTCTTAAAGAGGGCAGACCAAGTCCAATTGGTATACGTCTTCGATCCGGCACTCAACTAAAGGACCTCTTTCGAGCGGTTAACACTCCGCTTCCTCGTTCTTCATTTAGTGAGTTCACAGATTCCGATATAGACGAAGAAGAAATGGCTGATCGTACACTCATGGATCTAGCTTCTCACAAGCTCGATACACAACACTGGTGTATCCAAACTAATTCAACCTTCGAGATCAAGCCGTGGTTGATTATAGAGTTACCAAAGTTTCATGGTATGGTGAATGAAGACCCAAATAAGCATCTTATGTACTTCCAAACCATAGTCATGGCTATGCTTCCACCGGAGATTACTGCGGATGAAGCAATGTTGAAAGCTTTCTTGTTCTCTTTGGCGGGCAATGCTAAGGAATGGTTGTATTATTTTACTTCTGGAAGTATCACAACATGGAATGGGATGAAGAAACTTTTTCTCGAGAGATATATTCCTGCCTCAAAAGCTACTCAAATTCACAAGGAGATTTGTGGGATGAAGTAAAATATGGGAGAGTCATTGTATGAATGTTGGGAGCGATACAAGAGATTGCTGGCAAGTTGTCCACACCATCAATTCAGTGACGTTATGATACTCCAATACTTCTACAAATCTCTCCAACCAAGTGACAGATCTCTTCTTGACGCCGCGGGTGGTGGTGCACTAATGAAAAAGATGGTGGACCAAGCTACCAAGTTGATTGAAAGTATGGCGGCGAACTCGCAATAATTCTACACAAGAGAAGAACAAATGATTAGGCGAGTGCATGAAGTTAGTGATTCATCATTATACCTTGAACAAAGGATGGGGAGCATGGAAAAGGTAATGCAACGAATGGTCGCAGTAATTATTCCGGATGATGAAACCGAACAAGTAAATGCTTTATATCCAAATGAAAGGCCAAGGTACGATCCATACTCCAATGCTTACAATCCCGGTTGGTAGGATCATCCTAACTTTATTTATGCGAACAAGCAAGCGGCGGCTCCTAATCCATATGTGCAACAAGGTGGATTCCAACAATCACGCTTCCAACCTCAACAACAATTCCAACCACAACAAGTCAAGGAGAAAGATTCTTCGAATGATGAAAAGTTCAATGTGATAATGCAAAGCATGAAAGGTCTCACTTCTATGTTACAACAAAACCAACAAAAACCGGTTCGGCAATCAAGGATTTACAAATTCAAGTGGGGAAGTTGGCGACCGATGTGAACCTATTGAAAGCTCAAGCATCCACAAAGCTTCCTTCACAACCATTTGTGGACCCAAGAGAGAGTGTTAATGCAATTTTATTGAGGAGTGGAAAACAAGTGGAGCAACCAAATCAACAAGATAAGGTGCATGAAGAGTTAGTCAAAGACAAAGAGGAAACCACACCAAAGGATAATTCCAAGGAACCGATTCCTACTTTCACCACTCCACCCCGGTTTCCTAGCCGATTTTCTAAGTCGAAGAAAGAGTTGGAATACAAGGATATTTGGGACATCCTTAAAGAAGTACAAGTCAATATTCCACTCATTTAAGCTATTCGACAAATTCCTCGTTGTGCAAAGTTCTTAAAAGAGTTTTGCATGAAGAAGAAAATATTGAAAGGGAATGAAGTCATGAGTGTGGGGGAGAATGCTTCGGCGTTCATTCTCAAGAAACTCCCACCTAAATTAAAGGACCCCGGTAGTTTCACCATACCTTGCACAATTGGTAAAACAAGGTTTACTTGAGCTTTACTAGATTTGGGAGCATCGATTAATGTTATTCCTTCCTCGATTTATGATTCTTTAAATCTCGGTCCTCTTAAGGAGACCGGAGTATTTCTTGAACTTTCTAACCGATCTAATGTTTACCCGAAAGGGATTGTTGAGAATGTTTTGGTGCAAGTTAGTGAGCTTGTATTCCCGGCCGATTTCTATGTCTTAGACATGAATGATGAGAACACTCCAAAGTCTATACCTTTTCTATTTAGACCATTCTTAAGGACCGCGGGAACGAAGATTGATGTCCAAAATGGAACCTTGACTATGGAGTTTGATGGTGCAGTCATCCACTTCAATATCTTTGATACAATGAGATACCCAAGTGATGTGAAGTCATGTTTTCCCGTTAAAGAGTGATGCGGGCTAATGAATCATGCAAGAGCAATTTTTTTGAGATTTTAGAGTCACTAGCATACTTCTAGGGATGTTTACATAGAGAATTCTGACCGACCTAATTGAACTTGGAAGTGTTAGGGAACTAAATTTCTTGCTTGTTAGAGTGTTAAATAATGGATTTAATCATGCCAGTGATGCAAATTAGGAGCAGGGATAAATGCATTATTAAATTTTCTGATCAATCATTAGTGGAGACTACCCTATTTATATGAGGCACCGACCAGATTTCTTTATAAATAACTAAAGAGATTTCTTTTGAGTGTGTGTCACCGTACGTTAATTCCGGGTAGAATGGTGAGCTACCCAACCTCCCACCAATAGAAGCACTACTCTTTTATCTCTTGAGTGCTAATTTTTTCAATCATGAGGGTGACGTCTATAAATGAAAGCCTCCTTCTTGTAGTTCGATTTGCAGTTAGCACCATTCTCTCTCCCGACAACAACGGATCCATAGAAACACCATCATCATCAACAAGGGAGCGACATCAAAATCTACAAGAAAAGTTGAAAGTTCAAGGTTTACATGCAACGGAACAAGAAAAGAGCAAATTTCATATCAAGTAAAGCAACATACAATGAGCGGATTTTTACATATACATGTTGAAGACTTATTTACAAGAGCAAAGAAAATAAAAAGGTGAGAATTATTGAAGTTTAGATTTCGAGACGATACAAGTTGTGAAGAATCAAGCGGTAAAGTATTTTTCCCACGGCTATGTTTTGTTTTATTTTCACTTTGTTTTGTATTTTATTTTTATTGTCTTTCACAAAAAAAGAAAAGAAAAAAAATGATAACAAGAGAAATTTTTATTATTTTTGGTTTTTATTTATTTAATAAGCCGTGCGGAAGGAAAATATATAAGGAAGTTTCAAGCGAGAAGGATTTAAGTTAAATAGTTACAAATTGTCAAGGATCTATGAAATTCGAGAGTTTATCATCAATAGTTGAAGCCAAAGACGAAGACGAGTACCAAGAAGATTAAGACGAGGAGCAGAAGACGTTTCTATTGGATGTTGTGAGAGTGGTGTTATCATCATTGCAATTGGATGTGAAGGTGAGTAAGTAATCTCATTCTCGATAATAGTGGTTGATTTCCTTTCTTAGAGATCGTCAGAAAAATGGTTTTTCAAAACGTTAAAATATGTGGGTTTTTAAAATATTTCGGAAGTTGTCATTCCCACCATTAAACGTGTTGCAGGATTTCTCTTTTCATTCCTACCTGCACACATGTGAGAACCATAAAAGTAAGTTTTTTTTAGTGCAATTTCATAAAACCCTTTATGGTGAGGCAGAAGTCGAGGCGAAATGCTTATTGGTCGCTCTCAAACACGAGTTCTCTCATTATGGTGTGGTTATTTCTCAATCAACTTTTAAGAATGAGAATATGTTCTTTAGTGTTTCTAACTTCTTATTACTAGTATGCAGAAACTCTATGTCCTCATAACTCTTTGGATGCTTGGGACGCTGGAACACTTTGAAGTTGTAAGTTTTAGTTTGATTTGCTCGAGGACTAACAAAGTCTAAGTGCGGGGGAATTTGATAGGGTGTAGAATACACCGTATTTACTATCTATTGGTTATGCTTTCTTTGTTATTTTTCTTGTGAATTATGTATTTTACGCGTGTTTTTGAGTTATTAGGTACTCTGGAGTCGCACGGAAGAAAAGTAGAAGAAATCACCCAATTTAAGCAAAAAGGGCATAAAGGTCATTTCTCAGCGTCCGATAGTAGCAGTCGAGCCAAGGATAAAAGGCATCTCTCTTTTGAAGAAGTATTATAAGACAACCAGTAAAGGTTAGGGGGCTTCTAGCGGGTATCCCTTATCAAGGTGACCGGGAATCGAATATAACCTACTTCTATAACCCTAGATCGAGAATTTATTTCTCAATCATTCCCATTTCCATTTGCCTGAAAGTGAGAAAAGAAAGCAGCGCAGCTGCTGCCATTATTGCCGAGAGAGGAAATCAAAGTACAGAAAGAAGAACGAGTAGCTGCTGTTGTCGTTGATCTGGATTGAGGATATGGTAAGCTTGAGGTTGGAACTGTGATGATTTGTAGTTGGATTTCGAAGTTCAGAGACATAATCGAAGGGTTTGGTGAATTTCTTATGAACTGAAGAGGAAAATTAATGGTGGAACTGGTTGGGGTTTGATGTTTAGAGTGAAGAGATGAACCGCTCCTGTTAAACCTAGAAATTGAGATTGAATCTGGGAAACAATGGGTTGAAATTGGTAGAAGTTGGAGGTCGAATTGACATATGGGTTCGAGTGAAGAAGAAGATATTGCTTTCTATCTCAGAGATGAGAGTATTGTTGTTGTTCGAATCAAGGAAGAAGGTGGATTAATTGATGGCTCTAATGGCTGCTGTGGAATCGAAAAAGGGTTTGTTGTTGCCCTTGAATTAAAGTTAGATGAATGGATTCAGTTGTTGTTGCTGCTGTTCAATTGGAGCTGAGATGGATGAATTTGGAAATTGGAGTGTGTTTCTATTGAATGATGAGATAGGAGATGGGTTCTATCTGATTTACAGTATCGAGGTTCTGCTGAAATGGGTATGGATTCTGGTGAGCTGAAATTGCAGGGAAGAGTATGAGGTAGAGCTGAAGGACAAGGTGTTGTGGAATGGAGTTTCATATGCTTGAATGAATGCTTGACAGTTTAGATGAATGTTAGGATACAGGCTACGCAGGAACTGAAGAAAAGTGAGGCCTGAATTCAGTCGGGAATAGCCAGAAAATAAATGGAACTCTGTCGGATTTTTATACCGACGAGTTAACTCAGCGAGTACGTTAACCGATCCAGACCTGTAATTCAGACTAGTAAGCTCAGTAAGACTGAATGAGAAGCTGATTCAAGATGGCTGACTCCTCCTCCCCTTGACTTGTTGACTGACAGTTGACCAGTATGACTGTTAACTTTAACTGCACTGTAACAGAATATTCCATTATCATAGATGAATATATCAGCGACCGGCAGGGAGCTTTCCAGGCCAGATTCCGGTGGTTCCAGGATTTTCCCGGCGACCAAAATAACAGATTTTTGTGTGAGTTTCTCTCATGGGGTGTGAAGACTTGGACTTGGAATTGGATGGAGAATTTGGCTCGAATTTGGAAAGAGAATATGGAAGATGTGGGGAAAGGCTTGGATTTGGAAGTTGAGTTACAAAGGAAAAGGGATTCTATTCCTAAGAGGATTGCAAGCAAATTGAAGCCTATAGATAGAGAAGTTCTATACTTTTCTCAATACAACTTTTACACCTCTCTACACACACAACACTTGTGTTTTTTCTTGCTTTCAAAATTCTTGTTTTAATTATTTGTGTGAACTTAAAAAATTCTCCTTTTAATTATTTGTGTGAATTTCAAAAACATGAGTAGCTAATTTTCTTATTGATTGAGGATGAATTCCTAGTTCTTAACATATTTTGAGTTTTGTTTTTAAATCTACTTTGAAGTTTTTCACATGATTATCGTTTGGTTTTGCTAATAAGAATATTTATACATTCATGGTTGATTGATAGATTGTTTAGGTGGCCAACTAAATTGATTTGTTTATTGATCTAAAGCTAGTGAAATTTAATGGATAAGTAATCGTCTCTTGACTCTTTACAAAGGTAGTAAACACGAGACCTTGCGGAGGGATTCCGTGGAGAAATTGTGTGTGAAAACAACGTTAGCAAGTAGACCTTGAGCTAAGAGTCTAACTACTAATATCAACCTAATAAATTCATAAATCTTAATGCGTTTAACTAAATTACATCTTGAATGAGCTACTACTAGGTGGTTTGGTGAATAGAATCCGGTAGTCGAGAACTTCCGTATTCGGTGATACTAGGGATTTAGGGGTTTAGCACTGAGCTAGCTGCTTTACCTACGGTTGGTGATAATCTGTGACTAATAAAAAGTGGAAAAGAACATAACTTGATTTATTGTTTTGCAATGAAAAAGGATTCCTTGATCTAATCTCTCTTATTGGTTTCAACATACACTTTTAATTTCTTTGTTTATTTTCTTTTACTTTTCAAAACGAAAACCCCCTCCTTTCGTGACAACTTTACAACTAAAAATCTCTTTATCCTCGTGGGAACGAACTTGACTACACTATATTACTTGTTAATTAGGTGGTAAAATATTAATTAATTTGTTGTGGTTACGACACGCATCATTCACCAGCCTGGTTGGAAGGATCAGATCATCCAACGATTGATCAGTGAAGCGCTAATGCACACATTGGCGGGCCCACCCTCTACCTACCTGACCGACTCTCTCACAGCCTAGCCATGGAGCATCCAACGCTTTCACGAAATATGGCCGGCGTGATACTTAAGTGAAAAGGCGGGGGTCTAACAACACCACCCAATATTTCGCTTAACAATCTGTATGGGCAAACTCGAATATACTTTTTATGAGAATCAATTAGACAGTCAGACTCAATCAATAAAAAGATATATCAAAGAGTTTATATCTCAATCTCTCGATCTAATCTTACTCAAGCAAACTGCGAGTCTCAATTAAAGAAAGATAGACTTGGATGGTACCAAAGGCCAATATCCAAGGATCGATCAATATCAATCAACAACCATTAGGTCGGGATATCCAATTGATTGATCTAACGTACAACCTGTATTATTTCTATTATATAACAAATATAATGCAGAAAAGAAATAACACAGACACCAGAAGTTTTGTTAACGAGGAAACCACAAATGAAGAAAAACCTCGGGACCTAGTCCAGATTGAATACACACTGTATTAAGACGCTACAGACACTAGCCTACTCCAAGCTAACTTCAGACTGGACTGTAGTTGAACCCCAATCAGTCTCCCACTGATCCAAGGTACAGTTTCACCCCTATGCCTCTGATCCCAGCAGGATACTACGCACTTTATTACCTTAGCTGATCTCACCCACAACTAAGAGTTTCTACGACCCAAAATCGCAGGCTTTAACAATAAAAAAATCTGTCTCGCACAGAAAAGTATATCGAAGGATAAATCTGTCTCCCTCAAAAAAAACCTAAATTTTTTGTTTCATCTTTTTATATATAATCAAGGTGAACAGAAACCAATTGATAATCCGGTCTTATATTCCCGATGAACAACCTAGATTAATCAATCACCTCACAACAATCTTAATCGTATGGTAGCGAAACGAGACGACGTGGAATCACAAACGATGAGACGAAGATGTTTGTGATTACTTTTATATCTTGCTGTTGATGGTGGTTTTTAACTTAGGGTTAAAATCGTAAAACCACACATCTGACATGACGTCACTATGACCATTAACACATTTATTGAATTGATCAGCATGCCTACGTAAAAATTACCAGGGTACCTTTTTTTTTATGTGTCATGTTCCACGGCGGAACCCTTAAAATTGACCGACGTCATCTATGCCAAACCCTTGGCCCCACCATGCCAAGCCAACCTCACCTTGCCTAGGCCCCACCATGCTAAGCCGTCCGTGCCATACCATTGGCCCCACTATGCCAAGCCATCCGCGCCAATGGCCTTGGCCCCACCATTCCGGCCTTCCATATGCGGCTACCAAAACGAAGGCGTGGGACGATCAACGACCACCCTTCCATCCTAGATGCAAATCCTAGCCGTCCAAGGTCGCCAAACAACGCATGGTAACCTTTGTCCCAAAACCCTAGTTTTGGCCACGCCAAGGCATGCCATGCCACACGTGCCAATGGCATGCCAACCACCTTGCCGCGCCATACCATGCCGTCCTTCCCTATGAAGCTACCAAAACGAAGGCGTGCGACGATCAACGACCATCCTTCCATCCTAGATGCAAATCCTAGCCATCCAAGGTCGCCAAAAAATGCATGGTAACCTTTGGCCTAAAACCCTAGTTTTAGCCACGCCAAACCGCGCCAATGCATGCCATGCCACATGTGCCAATGGCATGCCAACCACCTTGCCGCGCCATACCTTGCCGGCCTTCCCCATGCGACTACCAAAACGAAGGCGTGCGACGATCAACGACCACCCTTCCATCCTAGATGTAAATCCTAGTCGTCCAAGGTCGCCAAACAACGCATGGTAACCTTTGGCCCAAAACCCTAGTTTTGGCCACGCAAAACCGCGCCAAGGCATGCCATGCCACATGTGCCAATGGCATGCCAACCACCTTTCCGCGCCATACCATGCCAGCCTTCCCTATGCGGTTACCAAAACGAAGGCCTGCATCAATCAACGGCCACTTTTTCATCTAAGATGCAGATCTTAGCCGTCCAAGGTTACCAGCTAACGCATGACAACCTTTGGTCCTAGTTTGGTCGCGCCTAAACAAAGCCAAAACCCTAACTTTTGGCGGCACCTAAACTGGGCCATATTAGAGCCATACTGATCATACTTTCATGCCACTGGCTACCAAATGAAAGGTTGCAATAATCAACGGCTACCTTCCTCTTAAGATGCAAAATCTCGACCGTTGAAGGTCACCACCGAGCCGGCAAGTCTCCCAAGCTCTACTTGCCAGAAAACAACAATATGCTACATGTTTTCCACGAAAACAATCGAGACATCAACACATGTCACAAACTGGGGGATGCTCATTGGGTATTGGTTTGGCGGTTTACATCGTGCGGCGTACACTACGCTCATTATAAGAAAGTGTCATAAGGATGAGGTGGTTAGTAAATACAGGGAGTAATGGTGAAACGCTTTATTTTATGGAACACCAATTCCAAGCATTACCGGTTACCACCTCTTCCCATTTACTCACCCGTTTTCCATTTCTTAATGAGACCAGAGTACGTTTCACTTCGACTTGTATAAATAGGCATTACTAATTTCCACCGAACAACAAGTTCTGGTCAGGAGCATACAACACTCAGAAAACGCTTGCTAGCTTTCCCATCTGTTAGCTTCCCACTTTATGATACAAGTCACAAAATAACTACTCTTCCAGAATCAACTATTCTGGTCTCAACTCTCTCTTCGCTTCCCTCCCCAAAACCAACCCTTCTTCTCCTCTTTGTGACCGAAGCAAGTCTGGAACGGCCATTTCTTGGTTTAGGCCGGATTTGTACAGATTGATCTCTCGAATCTAAAGTACTTCCTTGCAGTACATTGTTTAGGGTTTAGACTCGTTTCTCACCCACACACCCGAAATTTCCGAAATCAGCAGAAACCGTTTTCACCCTCAAACAATTGGCGACCACAGTGGGAGATCAATCTCTCAGTTCCAATACCAATTTCAGAACACGTTTCTATAACTCAGAAAGATGGTCGGTTTTAGGGTTGAATCCGTGTCCTCAAGTTCCATTCAGGAAAACGGCAAGGTTTCCTCCCCTAACGCAACGCCCAACAACGCAATCGACGAAGGAATTCCAAGGCTGACTAACTTGGTGCGGATTTAGGAGATCCACACCAAGAACACGGGTCTGATAAAATATGCGATTAACATCATACTGGATTTCCTCATCAACTTAACGGCAGAATCGAACGATTCACTTTCCCCGGAAACTCCAGTACTGGGGACTAACATCCCAAACGATCACTCCCAAGTTAACATCTTCACTACTAACCAGAAAACAGTAGGCCAAGAAGCGGCCTCGCTGGTGGAGAATCTATGTGAACTCTTATACATTTCAAAAGATCAACGGATGGAGATGTTCACCGCCATCAATCGAATAGCGTTAAACGCGTCCTTGATTCCTTCACGCTTGGAAACGTCAAGAACACCAGAGATGTCCATCAACAATATCACGTTTACCAACGACGACATGATGGAAACGGAAAGACATAACCGGGCCCTACACTTCACAGCCCGTATCAAGGATATGGAATTCAAAAGGGCTCTCATCGACACGGGAGCATCTTCCAACATTGTTACCCTCAGGACGCTCAAAACAGCCAGGGTACGGCCGAAAAAATTCATGCGACAGTCCACTATAATGTCTGATTTTGAAGGAAACCAAACCAGTACGTATGGGTATGTCAACCTGAATTTATCAGTAGGACCCGTCCAGTCAAAAGTAAGGTTCGAGGTAATCGAAAAGGATCCAGATTACCACATGATACTGGGAAGACCATGGATCCACGACAACAGAACCATTCCTTCAATGTATCACCAGTGCTTGAAAACCATGTTAAACGGAGAAGTCGTTCGCATCGCCGTATCATTATCTCCCTATGCGCCGATCTGCGGCATGGAGAATTTTGAGCCAAAAAAGGGCCCGCAGGCCACAACCAACAAGGATCACCACACTCCACTGCCAAAGTGGACATCCATTAAAGAAAACGATGGTCCTGCACCGCTTCACGGAGAAACCCGGTCTCACATCACAAACAGATACACGCCAGACTCCACCCGCCAAACCGGAGTGCGGCTTGCACCCATACCAAGAGAAGACGGGCTTTTATCATGGGTCATGATGAAAAAGGGAAAACCGTATATCAGCGCCGCTGTTAGCAATTAACAGGAGAGACTACCGCACAGTCTCTCCGCCCAATGGAACGCAAACGTAGTAATGAGCCGCAAGAGGAAGTACCTGATGCACCACGAAGCTATAAGACGGGAAAAACTCTACCATGGACGAACTTGAGGTTGTTAATGTCGGGAGTGAAGAATATCCGCAACCCATCTCGATCAACTCGACTCTGTGCGCGGACGAACGCGTAAAGCTGGTAGAACTTCTCAAGGAATATCAAGATGTATTCGCATGGACATACGAGGAAATGCCTGGTTTGGACGAGAAGCTAGTCACTCATCATTTACACGTGATACCCGGGTCCAAACCGGTCAAGAAAACCCCGAGACAATTCCGGCACGATGTGGAAGAACAGATTAAGGTAGAGATTCAAAAGCTACTAGCGGCTGGTTTCATCAAACCCATTCACCACCCCACTTGGTTGGCCAACGTAGTTCCGGTAAAAAAGAAGAATGGCCAGATCAGGTGTTGTGTCGATTTTAGGGATTTGAATAAATTTTGCCCTAAATATGACTTTCCGCTCCCCAACATTGACATGATAGTAGACGCCACCAGTGGACATGGCATGTTCTCTTTCATGGATGGATACAACAGCTACAACCAAATAAAGATGTACGAACACGACGCAAGTAAGACGGATTTTCAAACTCCTCATGGAAACTTTTACTACACTATGATGCCCTTCAGTTTGAAAAACGCTGGCGCCATATACCAACGCGCCATGACCACCATTTTTCACGATATGATGCATAAGCAAGTCGAAGATTATGTAGATGACATAGTGGTTAAGTCAAAAACTCGGGAAGATCCATGCAGGAATTCTGCGGCAGGTATTCGAAAGATGCCGCGAGTACAAACTGAAGATGAATCCATTGAAGTGTGATTTTGGTGTCTCTTCGAGAAAGTTCCTAGGTTTCCAGGTGACTGGCGAGGGAACTAAAGTTGACCAGTCAAAACACAATCCATCCTCATGATGCCACCACCGCGAACCGTGAAAGAACACCAAAGTTTCATGGGTAAAATAAACTACATTCGCAGCTTCATACCAGGACTGGATCAACTTGTTGCTTCGTTTACCCCCTTACTGAAGAAAGGAGCAAGCTTCATCTGGATCAACTTGTTGCTTCGTTTACCCCCTTACTGAAGAAAGGAGGAAGCGTTCCGGAAGATTCAGCAAACATTATCTTCCCCAACCATCATGAAATCTCCCATACAAGGAAGACCGCTACACCTCTACACTGCCTTTAGTGACACTGCTGTTGGAGCTCTCCTCGCCTAAGAAGATGACGAAGGGATTGAGTATCCCATATACTACTTCAGTCGGACTTTAAGAGATGCCGAACTCAGATATCCCAAAGCAGAAAAGGCGTGCTTAGCTTTGATCCAATCCATCCATAAATTCAGACATTGCTTGCTTTCCAATAAAGTGGTGCTTATATCTAAGTCTGATCTTGTGAAGTTCCTCCTCTCAAAACCGGCCCTAATAGGAAGACCGGCCAAATGGCTCCTCCAAATGTCAGAGTTCGACATAACATGCGCTTCCCCAAGATCCATCAAAGGGCAAGCAGTTGCGGATTTGCTGGCGGCGTTTCCGTGAGAGAATACCATGACGCTACACGAGGACCTCCCTGGAGACTTTCCAGAAATCTCTTTCATCCAAGTAGAAACATGGATACTATTCTTCGACGGCTCCGCTACTCCTAACAACGGTACTGGAGGAGCATGTGTGGTTCTAGTATCCTCGGTCGGTGAAGTATTCTCGCACTCCTTCAAACTAGACTTCCCCTGCACTAACAATTCAGCAAAATATGAAGCTTTTCTCATCGGACTGTCCTTAGCTAAACGAGCTGGAGCCACACGTCTGGAAATAAAAGGGGATTCTAAATTACTTGTAAACCAAGTGAACGGAGTATACGCAATGAAGGAAGTAACCTTGGCCCCATACAGATCCGAGGCACAAAAACTGCTAAACTACTTCGCCGACGCGACCATAACGCATATTGGGCGCAGCGGTAACCAACACGCTGATTTCCTGGCCACGCTAGCATCAAAACTGCAATTTGAAGGTTTTAAGGAAATCCTGACAGTGAAGAGAAGAACCTTGGCTTCAACATGGATTTCACAACCCAAAGAGGATGAAGCTGGCGACTGGAGAACACCAATTATCCAAGAACTTAACAGCTCGCTTTTCCAGGAAAAGGCCAGTCTCAAAACCTTACAAAATTTCTTCATGATCCGAGGGGTGCTATATCATCGGAATCCAGACGGTTCCTTGTCAAGATGTCTTGGAGAGGGAGAAGCACAACAACAACTCAACCGTGTCCATGATGAAAACTGCGGGGAAACATTAGTGGTAACACTCTATCGCCGTTTGCAACGCCTTGTCTACTACTGGCCAGAAATGGAAGCTCAATCTCGGTTACTTTAAAGAACCTGTTCCAACTGTCAAGCACCACCACATCAATTAGAAGTTTTCAATATCGGTCACGCTGGGGACTGGCAGGAGCTATATATCAGTTACCTTCGCGAAAGCATACTCCACACCAATAAGAAGGATGCAGCCAAAATAAAACAAAGATCCGAGATATTTATATTCAACGAAGGAATCTTATATCGTAAGAGCTTTGGAGGAAGTTTGCTACGATGTTTGAACGAAGCAGAAATCCCAATCATGCTGAAAGAGATGCACGAAGGCGAACACCAAGGAAAACAAAAATTATTTCTTCAGATACACGAGAAATACTACTGGACAACCATGGATGATGATGCAGCTGTTTTCGTCCAGAGATGCAAAAAATGCCAAATTCACGGAAACCTTATCCATGTACCGTCCACTCCCCTGCATTCGATAAGCAGTCTGTGGCCCTTTTATAGCTGGGGACTCGATATCATTGGAAAGATCAATCTGCCGTCCTCAAAGTATCACAAGTACATAATAACATCAACCGAATATTTCACCAAATGGGTCGAAGCCATACCTTTACGAGGGACGAATGGAACCACAATCGCGACATTCATTAAGGAGTATATTATCTGCCGATTTGGTGTGCCTAAACATATCATCACCGACAACGGCACTCCTTTAGAAAACAAGCAAGTACTGGAGTTACTCGAAGAATACGTAATTAAGCAAGTCTTCTCCAGCGTGTACTACCCCCAAAGGAACAGATAGGCTGAAAGCACCAAAAAAACTCTGATCCGAATCCTCAGTCGGACAGTGCATGATAATCCTCAGACATGGCATGAGCAATTACCAATAGCGCTCTGGGTGTACCGGACATCACCAAGAAGTTCCACTGGTGCCTCTCCCTACTCCCTTGTTTACGACGCAGATGCCATCCTTCCAGCAGAATTTAAATTCCCATCGGCTAGGATTTCCGAAGCAAGCGGAGTTCGATGGAATAAATCTGAAGCATTGAGCGCCAGAGTCGCAAAATCGGACACTGTAGATTCCAGAAGATCCAAGGCGGAAGAACACGCACAAGCATACAGAAATAGGGTTTCCAGAGCATATAACAAAACTGTGAAGCCTCGGGTTTTTCAAGTGGGATATTTGGTACCGAAGACTGCCAAACACATTCAACAAGACGCGTCCGCACCAAAATTCTCTGCAAAGTGGGAAGGGACTTATATAGTCACGAAAGCGTACAACAGTGAGTACTATAAGGTCATTAAAGAAGACGAAGGAAAACTGGAAGTAGTCATCAACGGAAAGTGGCTTAAGGCATACTACGCCTGACCACCACCTCGCGCCCCGCCGTATCACAAACACGGATATCCATGCATCTTTCCACTTTTCTTACACATCTCAAATATCAAGTTTCTTTTCCTTTGTTTGATTGAAGTAAATCAATAAAATTCTCTTATTCTTTCAAAAACAAAATACAAAAAAAAAAAGAGAGAGAGCAAAAACATGCTTAAAACCCAGAAAGAAACCAAACATCTCACAACCACATAACTCAGAAAATCCCATCCAACAGATTGTAATCCCTCGAAAGCATCATCTTTAACCGGCTTTGATACCTTTCAGTCCTACTCTTCAAGTTTCGGATTGACTCTTCCACCTTCTGTGACTCCATGGCCAGAGCTTTCTCTTCTTCCAGAATAGCTTTCGTAGCAGGGACCACACCTGCAAGAATACCGGCTATGTCGACTTTCAAAATATCAAGACGATGTCGCAACCAACTAACATTGAACTTCAGATATTCACAGGTAGACAACATGTTCTCCCACTTTCTAATAGTTGATTCCGCGACAACACGAATAGACATACTCTCCATTTCGGCGACCATCGGAAAGAGACAATTCACTTGCACCATGCTCCTGGTGGCGATGTGGCCATATATCCTCCATATCTTTGTGTAAAGAGTCACGAATACTTTCCACACCAGAAACCCACCGACGTTCCGGTAGTTAGAGGAAAGACACCTCATGCGGGTTCCGAACGACAAACCTGCATTGGGATACTCATGACAAGAAATTCCTAAGTCGGCGTTCTCCAGATCTGCATCAGCTGGTGGGATTGGGCTTGAAGGAAAAGGGGTAACCAAATCATCTTCATCAATGATGGTAACGCACGCTCCGAAATGATATCTCTACACAGAAGAAAACTTTTGTCATTCATTGGTAAACAATGAAATACTTGTTGATCAATAAAAAAATACCGGTATAATCTTCTTGACTCGAATAACCCGGATGGGAGAATTGTTGCAAGAGTCAGGCCTCACGCGTTTGACTGGAGAATCTAGCTGGATCGAGGATGATTCACTTCTGATCGACGTGATGAAGAGAGGTGGACTCAACAAGAGAAAATCTTTGTTATAAAAATGGGAAGACGATGCAACTTCACCGGCATAAATACTGTGTAAATCCTAAAGGAAGAAAGAGAAACACATACTGAATAAGCGGAATGTGATTACATCACGACCGAGAAATCATCCTCAAACGAAACCCCTCATCAAAAACCCTAATGAAAGCCAAACGAGACAAGAGGGCGTGATACTTTGACATTTGAATGAGGAAAGGACTTCTTATTCGAGTCAAGTAAGGAAAAGAGGCAATCGGGTCCGCAAATACAAATCACCACCATGCCAAACCGTCCGCGCATGATTTGCCTCGCCAAACTGTGTCATGCCTTGCACCACCGTCCGCGCCGTGACTTTCCGCGCCAACACCAACAAACTCGCCAAGTCAGCGTCACGATCTTCCCTAACCCAGCTAAGGTGATGCATGGCCAGACTAAGCCGACGATTTTCATCTCACCACTCCACGGTCTGCACCACCAGTACAATTTATGCAAGGCCGCCAACATGGGAAGAACAAACTCTCTTTACCTCTCGAAAAAGGTTAGTCGGACCTTCCTGACTATCTTTTCACGACTTGTTGTTTCGATCTTTGTCCTAGCCTGTCACCATCTTATGCTTACCTCGCAACGATGCTCCCGTTCTGAGATAAGCAGGGGACTTAATGTTGATGGTGGTTTTTAGCTTAGGGTTAAAATCGTAAAACCACACATCTGACACGTCACTATGACCATTAGCACATTTATTGAATCGATAAGCTTGCCTACGTAAGAATTACCAGGTTACCCTTTTTTTATGTATCATGTTCCACGACAGAACCCTTAACATTGAACGACGTCATCTATGCCAAACCCTTGGCCCCATCATGCCAAGCCAACCGCACCTTGCCTTGGCCCCACCATGCCAAGTCGTCCGTTCCAAACCCTTGGCCCTACTATGCCAAGCCATCCGCGCCATTGGCCTTGGCCCCACCATGCCATCTTTCCCTATGCGACTACCAAAACGAAGGCGTGCGACGATCAATGTCCACCTTTCCATCCTAGATGCAAATCCTAGCCGTCCAAGGTCTCCAAACAACGCATGGTAACCTTTGGCCCAAAACCCTAGTTTTGGACACGCCAAACTGCGCCAATGAATTCCATGCCACATGTTCCAATGGCATGCCAACCACCTTGACGCGCCATACCATGCCGGCCTTCCCTATGAAACTACCAAAACGAAGGCGCACGACAATCAACGGCCACCCTTCCATCTTAGATGCAAATCCTAGACGTCCAAGGTTGCCAAACAACGCATGGTAACCTTTGGCCCAAAACCCTAGTTTTGGCCACGCCAAACCGCGCCAAGGCATGTGATGAGCACAAAAGTGCGGCGCATTTTCACCCATAACTATATTAGCTGGGCCTCATTTTATTACTAATAAACTTGTTTTATGTCTTTTCAAGAAAATAAGCTCTTATGGAGAAAGTTGCTCTAAAAGTGGTTTTTGTACCCCCGGAGAACACTTGCTAAACGGACCCCTACTTTGGATAAGGGGCAGCTTAATTACTAAGGGTCACCTTCTTTACTAATCAGCTTAATTCACACTCCAGCACTCAGGATAAGGGGAGACCTTCTTCTTCGTTTGAATATTCAATTTTGGTGGGAAAAATGGTGGCAGAATTAGGGTTTGGCTTTTGGAGGTTTTCGAGTGAGACTTAATGGCTGAAATTGAATGGGTATCTTCCTTTTGGTTAAACAGGCTTGGGATAACAAGTTGTTTAAACTCGAAGAATCAGGAGGTTACGTGGAGTTGGAAGAAAAACAGGTTAATGCACGTGACCGTGAGATATTTTTGTAGTATGGCTGTATTTGGGAAGATATTATTGCAGATTTTCATGGGATTTGAACAAATATTATATGCTCACTATGTACACACGTCTTTTACGTGTTTTGAAGAACAAAACTCGGTTATTTTCGGTAGTTATCCACAACAGGGCAAGGAAAACATTATCGGGTGTAATTGATTTGATTCTCTGAGTTATAATAGGAACTTAGGATTGAAGAGAGGATATTCTCTTAGGATTTTTCTGTCGGATGAAAGTTTTGGGGATAAATAAAACAACTCAGAATCGCGTGAGAATAAAGAGAATATTCCCGAGTTTAATGTCATTACTGAGGAGATTATGAGCATTTATTCGAAATATTTCTTGACTGTTGGGTATATAAATGATTCCTAGGAGTCAGAGAGGGGCATCGAGAGTTGGGTATATAAATGACTCATGGTTTATACTATTCTTCTCCTTTTTCTTCTTTGTAAACACCATTTGAGCTATAAAAATATATTTTGAGCGTGTTTTTCACTATGTGGAGCTAAACCTTTCTCTGGGACGACGGAGGAAACCAAAATTCGTCATGTGGTAAATTCATTTAATTATTTATATGACTATTTGCATTAAATTAAAATTAGAAAAAGTTTTTTCTTAATTAATTGTCATTTCATTTGATGGTTTATGCTAAGGTTTAATTCTTTTGATATGCGATGCTTAAGATTTACAACTAATATTTTAAGAATCTACCTTAGGCAAAGAAATAGAGTCAAAATTCTTATTGAATGAGCTATAATGGTTTAGAATAAATAGGTGAATCGCATGAATTTGAAGATTTGGTGGAATCCTAGTCCCACTAACTCTCGCTTTTGTTTATATTTATTATTTTCATTAAATCTATAAAATTAATCTTCACAAGTCTTAGAGTTCGAATCTTTATTACTACAACACTTCAAAAATTACATCAGCATGCCATGCCAACCACCTTGTCGCGCCATACCATGTCGGCCTTCTCTATGCGGCTACCAAAACAAAGGCGTGCAACGATCAACGGCCACCCTTCCATCCTAGATGCAAATCCTAGCCGCCCAAGGTCTCCAAACAACGCATGGTAACCTTTGGCCCAAAACCCTAGTTTTGGCCACGCCAAACCGCGCCAAGGCATGCCATGCCACATGTTCCAATGTCATGCCAACCACCTTTCCGCACCATACCATGCCGTCCTTCCCCATGAGGCTACCAAAACGAAGGCGTGCGATGATCAACGGCCACCCTTCCATCCTAGATGCAACTCCTAGCCGTCCAAGGTCACCAAACAACGCATGGCAACCTTTGGCCCAACACCCTAGTTTTGGCCACGCCAAACCGCGCCAAGGCATGCCATGCCACATGTGCCAATGGCATGCCAACCACCTTGTCGCGCCATACCATGCCATCCTTCCTTATGCGGCTACCAAAACGAAGGCCTGCATCAATCAACGACCACTTTTTCATCTAAGATGCAAATCTTAGCCGTCCAAGGTTACCAGCTAACGCATGACAACCTTTGGCCCTAGTTTGGTCGCGCCTAAATAAAGCCAAAACACTGAATTTTGGCCGCGCCTAAACTGGGCCATATCAAAGCCATACTTATTATACTTTCACACCTTCCTCTTAAGATGCAAAATCTCGACCGTTGAAGGTCACCACCGAGCCGACAAGTCTCTCAAGCTCAACTTGCCAGACAACAACAACATGGTACATGTTTTCCACGAAAACACTCGAGACATCAACACATGTCACAAACTGGGGGATGCTCATTGGGTATTGTTTTAGCGGTTTACAGCGTGCGGTGTACACTACGTTCATTATAAGAAAGTGTCATAAGTATGAGGCGGTTAATAAATACAGGGAGTAATGGTGAAAAGCTTTCTTTTATGGAACATCAATTCCAAGCGACCGGTTACCACCTCCTCCCATTTACTCACCCGTTTTCCTTTTCTTAATGAGACCAGAGGACGTTTCACTTCGACTTGTATAAATAGGCATTACCTATTTCCACCGAACAACAAGTTCTGGTCAGGAGCATACAACACTCAGAAAACGTTTGCTAGCTTTCCCATCTGCTAGCTTCCCAATTTCTGATAAAGTCACAAAACAAATACTCTTCCGAAATCAACTATTCTGGTCTCAACACTCTCTTCGCTTCCCTCCCCAAAACCAACCCTTCTCCTCCTCTTTGTGACTGAAGCAAGTATGGAACGGACATTTCTTGGTTTAGGACGGATTTGTACAGATTGATCTGTCGAATCTAAAGTACTCCCTTGCAGTACATTGTTTAGGGTTTAGACTTGTTTCTCACCCGCACACCCGAAATTACCGAAATCTGCAGAAACCGTTTTCACCCTCAAACACTTGCCTATCGGAGAACTCTCACGATCTCAATCCAATCAATCCGATTGTACTCGTACGATAGAAGATGCAAGATCAGATCACATAACTACGATAAAAGTAGTATCGTTCTGGATTCACAATCCCAATGAAGTCTTTAAGTCGTTAACCCGGTTTGAGAAAAGAAAACCAGAGGGTTAAAAGAGAATCGACTCTAGCTTACAAACTAGTATCACATGGACGTGTATGGATTAGTTTGTAGAGTTGCTAGACGTCCCCTTATATAGTATTTCAAATCAGGGTTTCGCCTTGCTCACAAAGCAAACGCTATCCACCGTTAGATGAAAACCTGATTTAGATTCAAGCTAACATATCTCAACCGTTAGATCAAAATATTAGCTTGTCATACACAAATGAACTGCACGCTTCTAGGTTTGTAAACCATACCCAAACGTGTGAATTATTGGTTCAATAATAATCAACCAAAAGGTTATCCATTTGACCATTTCATACCAACCACTTTCTTCTTCACCATAACTAGTTCAAATGACTCACATGAACTAGTTAGAGAGTTTTTCAATTGCAAGGAAATCTCATGTACTACACAAGACACAGTTGAAGGAAAGATGATTCGATTCATATGAATCGATTTATGAACTTTATAGCCACGGTTTGCAAAATCATTCCTTCGTCTTTATGTGTTAAGTTCATAAATCACCTTTAGATATATAACCTACACAAGTTCGCAGACTAGGTTCGCGGACTTGAAGTACTGGAAAGAGTTTTCAAACTCCAGCAAAAATTCTCGGGTTCGAGAGCTTCGCTGTTTCCCAGACTGGGTTCACGGGCATGGCTCACGCAACATAGCTTGATAACTCAGCAGAAGTTCTCGGGTTTGAGAACTTCCGCAGTTCGCGGACTGAGTTCGCGGACTTGGCTACTAGCCAATTTCCAGCATGAGACTTATGCACATATGTGTTTCCACAACATACTTATGTCCACTATGGTTACGTAATCTAAACTCTCATTCCAATCATTGAAACATTCTTAGAGGACGTTATACAGTTGTTACACTATTTCTCGTCAAAGCAATTTTCAAGATGATCGAAACATACATGACTTGCGTCACTAGGTAAAGAAAAACATGGTCGAGGCGAAACGTTTACCAACACATATTTCGAGATATAGATAGGCGAGGTATACTCGGCATCATCGTTGACAAAACTATCAATGCATATGGAATACAAAAAAGATAATGAAACTTTAGTAGCTCCTATTCCATAAGTCTAATCTTCAACATTCCTTGAAATCTTCTTCCTTCCAAGTACTCCAATGATCCCAAAGGTTGTAAGTTTAGCATCACCGTTGTTGAAGATCCGTAGCCATAACAATGAGAAAACTCGAGATTCTCTATCATTTTTATACAGTATCATAGTATTACTACACAGTGTCAAAGTCCAATTGTATCACAACTTCAACAATAATACTATGGTGATATGTATCACTCCCCCTTAGTCAATACTCCATCTCGATCATGGAAACCACTCCCCCTTATACAATGATCCGAAAACCATGTGTATTTGTAGTGTGAACTACATATTAATTATCCCCCTTTTTGTCAATAAAATTTGCAAAGGTACAAGAACGGGATCATAATTAAATTTCCACAAGAGACATTTCATGACTAAAAGAAAAGACGCACATCATCTTAATTTAGATGCAATCATATAGCCGAAGCTAATAGAATTAATAAAGGAGTTTAAAGATACAGGATAACCCCTCTAAAATTCCACAGTCGCACACCCCTCAAGATATGACCATTAATCACAAGTTCAAAAGAACTCTCCCCCATTTGATGTCATTCCCAAGGGAACAACAAGAGCGACCTTAATTTCGAGAAAAGAAGGATTTTTATTGGACACCAAAAACCATGATAAGTGATTTTCTATATCCAAAAAACTCAATCAAATTAATCACAAGAAAACCCATGATTAATTTAATTGGAATACTCAATCAAATTAAACACACAAGGTGATCAACTTAATTGTTTATGCTCAACATAAGTAAACTTACGGAACATATGACTATCAAAACCATTGAAAAATGATTAGGATAGCCGTTCATATACTCAACACAAAAAAAAATCTTATGGAATATATGAATGCTCAACTAGAATAATTACAAGAGAACCCATAATTAATCTAATTGGAATACAAACAACCAAACTAATCACGAAAGTAATCAATTTAATTGTCATTTGTTTTGCTCGACGTAAGAGAAATTACGGAGCAAATAACTAAATAACCAAAGGAGATGATTAATTTAGTTTTACAAATGCTCAACATAACTTACCTTACGAAACAACCAACCAAGCTAATCAAAAATAATCAACTTAGTCGTATCGTTCTCAAATAAGACATATTACGGAGCCTCATAGTATTTCATAAGATATGAATCAAAGAAGATCAATACTGTGAAATATACAAGGATCTATTCTATTTTCAATCATTATATAATATACTTTATCCTTGTTCACAAAAGATTCTAATCTATCTTCCATCAAAGAATTTGACAATATAGGCTTAACTTTTGTGTTTGTTGTCAAGAGTTCATCAATCCTGTATCAATATATTTATATCGATAGACGAAGGAGTTAACACTTAAAACAACAAATGGGCAACATGAGCAGCAAGTCTTTAAAAACTAAAACATTCAAAATCTAAACATAAGAGTTATTACATCCCACAAAGTATAACATGTCAGGCACCAGAGGAAACTAAACTTGATTGCGATAATATTTCTCAGCAATCTTACAAACTGGTTCAGAAAGTTCAGGATGAGCTTCCAACACAAAGCTAATTCGAAGAGCAGGATCATAAAAAGGCTGGGATACATCTAAACCAATTTCAACATATTCAAACTCTACATCACCATCAAGTTCTTGGTTTGGTTGAGAACTTGAGCCTTCCCCACGATTTAACTTCTTTCTAGGAGCCATGTAAAAGCAAAAGTGAGAGAGACAACTTACTTGGTTCACGGACTGATGTTAATGGTCAATCCCCAAATATGAACTTGAAGACCAAAACTATACTCGACCCAAGGTGCACTTTTCTTCTGATTTCGAAGATGTAATCGTTTTAAAATTTCATTGAAGAACCAAGCAAAAATGATGACGAGGTCCGCGAACAGATGGAGTTTCTCTTCGAGTTTACGAACAGTGAAAGAAGAAGATGAAAAGAACGAGGAAGAGATACTTTTCTCTTTTAAACTAAGTACATGCCACGTTCGCGCACTGGATTTGGTCAAGAGACGGTTCCTGAACCAACACGTGTGAATGATTCATGTGTTTCTAAGGGCATGTTTGGTGCATGAAAGACATTAGTCAAAAACTAATACATCTACACCATAACACCATGAGAGAGCTTCTTTCCAACAACTCTTATATCTCGTAGTGTTGAGAAACACCCAAGGAACTGTTTTTATAAGACTATTAAAGAACTTCAAGAGAACCCAAAAAGATTTGTGTTTCTGATTTCTTGTTTTCCAACTTATAAAAAACAGTTTCTGCAGATAGTTTTTAGTACTGCGAAGGGAAACTCTTTTGATAAAAAGAGACGTCCTAGATTGTTCATAAAAGAAGAAAATATTACTATATTGATAGGAAGTATCAGGAATTGAACAACGAATCAATTCATGCTTTGAGGAGATACACTCAGATAACTGAGATTTAAACTCCTCTTGAAATTCGTTTAGTTTATCATAACTAATTGGATTACGCAGAGGAGGAGCATTGCTCTCACTGATTATTAAATCGATATCAACCTCAACATGAATATTATTCATCATAACTTGATTTAGCATGTCAAGAGATTCTTTCTCTTTCTGGAGGTATAACTCAACATCAAGAGATAAGCTCTCAAGCTTCTTTTCAAGCCGTGAAAACACTTCAAGGGATTTTAAACCTGGTGGAGTTTCTTCTAAAAATTTTATTAAATCAGTCATGGAAGAGAATTCTGAAATCCCTGTATCTGGTGGTGCATTTATTGAGATAGCACTACTGTCCATAGAATCAGATCGCTACAAACACTGACTTGTAAGGTCTTGAACGTGTTTGCTTGCTCTGATACCAATTGAAAAAGCGGGGGTCTAACAACACCACCCAATATTTCTCTTAGCAATCTGTATGGACAAACTCAGATATACTTTTTATGAGAATCAACTAGACAGTCAGACTCAAACAATAAAAAGATATATCAAAGATTTTATATCTCAATCTCTGGATCTAATCTTACTCAAGAAAACTGTGAGTCTCGATTAAAGAGAGATACACTTAGATGGTACCAAAGACTAATATCCAAGTATCAATCAATAACTGTTAGGTCGGACTATCCAATTGATTGATCTAACACACAACCTGTATTATTTCTATTATATAACAAATATAATGCGGAAAAGAAATAACACAGACACCGGAAGTTTTGTTAACGAGGAAACCGCAAATGCAGAAAAACCCTGGGACCTAGTCCAAATTGAATACACATTGTATTAAGCCGCTACAGACACTAGCCTACTCCAAGCTAACTTCGGACTGGACAGTAGTTGAACCCCAATTAGTCTCCCAATGATATAAGGTACAGTTGCACCCCTACGCCTCTGATACCAGCAGGATACTACGCAATTTATTCCCTTAGATGATCTCACCCACAACTAAGAGTTGCTACGACCCAAAATCGCAGGCTTTAACAATAAACAAATATGTCTCATACAGAAAAGTCTATCAAAGGATAAGTCTGTCTCCCACAGAAAAACCCTAAAGTTTTTGTTTCGTCTTTTGATATATAATCAAGGTGAACAGAAACCAATTGATAATCCGGTCATATATTCCCTAAGAACAACCTAGATTAATCAATCACCTCACAACAATCTTAATTGTATGGTAACGAAACAAGACGTCGTGGAATCACAAACGATGAGACGAAGATGTTTGTGATTACTTTTATATCTTTCCTATCTGAGAACTCTCACCATCTCAAGCCAATCAATCTTATTGTACTCGTACGATAGAACATGCAAGATCAGATCACACAACTACGATAAAAGTAGTATCGGTTTGGCTTCACAATCCCAATGAAGTCTTTAAGTCGTTAACCCGGTTTGAGAAAAGAAAACCAGAGGGTTAAAGGAGAATCGACTCTAGATTACAAACTAGTATCACACGGACGTGTGGGGATTAGTTTGTAGAGTTGCTAGATGTCTCCTTATATAGTCTTTCAAATCAGGGTTTCGCCTTGCTCACAAAGCAAAAGCTATCCACCGTTAGATGAAAACCTGATTTAGATTCAAGCTAATATATCTCAACTGTTAGATCGAAATCTTAGCTTGTCATACACAAATGAAATGCACGCTTCTAGGTTTGTAAACTATACCTAAACGTGTGCATTGTTGGTTTAATAATAGTCAACCAAAAGGTTATCCATTTGAGCATTTCATACCAACCACTTTCTTCTTCACCATAACTAGTTCAAATGACTCACATGAACTAGTTAGACAGTTTTTCAATTTCAAGGAAATCTCATGTACTATACAAGACACAATTGAAGCAAAGATGATTCGACTCACTTGAATCGGTTTATGAACTTTATAGCCACGGTGGGCAAAAGCATTCCTTAGTCTTTATGAGTTAAGTTCAGAAATCACCTTTAGATATATAACCTACACAAGTTCGCAGTCTAGGTTCGCGGACTTGAAGTACTAGAAAGATTTTTCAAACTCCATCAGAAATTCTTGGTTTCAAGAGCTTCGCTGGTTCGCGGACTTGGCTCACGCAACAGAATTTGATAACTCAGTAGAAATTCTCGGGTTTGAGAACTTCGGCAGTTTGCAGACTGAGTTTGCGAACTTGGCTACTAGCCGATTTCCATCATGGGACTTATGCACATATATGTTTCCACAACATACTTATGTACACAATGGTTATGTAATCTAAACTCTCATTCCAATCATTGAAACATTATTAGAGGACTTTATATAGTTGTTACACTATTTCTCGTCAAAGCAATTTTCAAGATGATCGAAACATACATGTCTTGCATCACTAGGTAAAGAAAAACATGGTCGAAGCGAAACGCTTACCACACATATTTCGAGATATAGATAGGCGAGGTATACTCGGCTCGAAATGCCAAATGTGTATAATCTAAGTCTATATATATATCACACGACTTTTGTCTCAAGAAGTAGGAGATATAATAGATAGACTTTTGAGTGACAGATAAGTTCAAGTATTCACATACCTTTTTGTCGAGAAGTTCCATCGGTTCCTTGAGTAGTTCTTCCACTTGTATGATAAATCTCCATGAAGTCCTTGAGCTCAACTACACTTACTATCCTAGTCCGATATTTAGCTATAATAGACTAGAAATCAAGACTTATAGTTTTGATCACTAAGACTGACAAACATGCTTGAGATATCAACGCATGCGAGTTTGACCGAGCAGTGCTCTAATACTAAGAGTCGCGGAAAATTCCACTAGTGTCTTAAATCAATCGCAACCATCCAACTTCGTCGTCATGTTTGGATGGCTTAGATCAAGCCTATGACCGTCGGACAGGTACCATCATGCTCACCATCGGCCCAACGTGGGTCCCACATGAACGATTTCTCCGGAGGAGAAGCGTGGATTACCAAACCGTTTGGCCAAAGTCATGTATACGTGAGTATTTCAAAAACCTAATTAGGTTTTACGGCGTTGCATAACTGTCGTGGTTCGATCACGACCATCCATCTTCGCAAGCTTGGATGGACGGTGTATATATAGATTAAAGAGGTCCATAGAGCATCAACGTGATCACCATGGTCCCACCTATATGTGTGACTGATCGGCCTAGGCCAACCATGACCGAGTGCCTCGAAACGCACACCCAAAAGCGGCATGCCGTGCAACTTCCGAATCCTTTGCGGCATAGGATTCCTGTCGCAAATCAATCTCGGTCACTCCTCTTTGCCAGTCAAATTGAGTGGCCTAGATCACACCTTCGCGAGACATAGGTGTGCGGACATGCACACCGGCAGACCGTCTACACGCTTGCCCGGTCGGTCCATCCAAAAGTGTCTCCCGTGCTTGATTTCGGTCAAGCTGAAGAGTGATGCTTGCGCACCTCTTCAAAACCTTAAAACTCTATCAACGGTCGCAGATGAGCGTCACAGGTCATCTCGTACGTCCAACTCTACCAGCTTGATCGGGCATCCCAGGCTAGGAGATAAATATCCAATGAGGTGTCGTGGTGATCATCATCCATCACCTACCACATGGAGTGGTCGACCAAGGGAAGGCTTGCCTATGCAACCTCCAAATGGTCATTCGAAGATGACTAGGCATGCAGCTGTTTTAAGACGCTTAATCCGTGACTTACTCCGTTAAGCTTTAAAACAGCGATGCTTCATACATATTGATTATGTTCGATGCATTACATGCATAGAGTATACACGATATTTCATGTATATCGACTTCCTAAATAACTCAGTTGTTTAATCTAGCACCGTATGCTACTTCATGTGGGTCCCACGATCCACACACTCGAGACATCAAACATGTCACAAATTCGGGTTACTTATTGGGGTATTGGTATGGCGGTTTACAGCGTGCAGTGCACAACGCGCCATTACAAGAACGTGTCAGGAGGCATGGACAGTTAGCGATGATGGGAGAAGTGGGATTAGACCTGATCGTGTGACAATCACCAGCACGACCCCACTACTCCATCACTCCACTTCCTCCACTTCCTACGAGAGACGAGGTTTGTGCTTTATGACTTGTATAAATAGGTTCTCCTCCCTATTTTCCAAGATAAACGAACGGAAACACAAAAAACCAAGTGTTGTCATCGTATCTAGAAAACATCCAGAGATGATTGCTTACATTATTGCAAGACATTTCATCATTCTGATACAAGTCATAAACATCCAACACCTTCACAATCTCAAAACCTTCTTCGCTTCCCTCCCTAAGATCAACCCCATCTCCTTCACTTTATGACTGAAGCAAGTCTGGAACGACCATTTCTTGGTTTAGGCCATTTCTTGTATAGATTGATCTCTCGAATCAGAAAGCACTCTCGTGCAGTGCATTTGTTTAAGGTTTAGATTCATTTCTCATCCACACACCCAAAATTATCAAAACCAGCAAAAATAGTTTTCACCCATAAACAATTGGCGACCACAGTGGGAGATTAGTCTCTCGGTTACAAGATTAATTTTCAATTTCATTTCAATTTGTTCAATTTCATTTCAATTTGTTCAAATTGCAAGATGGTATAACTTAGGTCAGGATCAACGATCAATTCCGATGGAACTACCACTGACAACACTCTTGGTGTCCATATCCCTGTCAGTGGGGCTGATGTGCAGAATATGATTAATACATCTCGTGGAGCCGTCTCCTCTACCACCAACACCAGCGGAGCAGGAGATATTCCAGTGGGTGTGACGCCTCATATCACTAGAGCCAGAGCAGACGCAAACCCCGACATTTATTCAAGTGTAATGACTCCGGTCATCACCAGAGCAGCTGCGACTCCCCCATCAGGTCGGGGGATTGGAGGAACGAGAGCAGGACAACCACCTGTTACCATTGTGGATTTGATAGAAATGCATGAAGTTCTTTCTAAGGCTCGGACGGACATGGCTACAATTCAGAGAGAGGTACTGACTTTTTTCAAGACATTGATTGAGCGATTGCCACAGGAATCACGACAACCCACAGTGCCAATAAGGAGCGCAGTCAATACACCTGGAGCAGACACTTCTGTGCGGGCCTACCTGGACGAATAAACTCGTGTTTCTCCTGAGTGCCCAAGGGAAAGGGAACAGTCATCCAACTTCATTACGTGTGAGGACCTAGAGCGACTCCTTCAAAACTGGGGCAAAGGAAATTCGATGGACATGCATCATCATCAGCCTCCATACCCTTAAGATGTGTAGCGCATTTCCCTTCCAAGAGCCTACGCCTCTCCCCAATTCTATCTTTATTATGGTATTGTTAATGCTCGTGAACATATCTCTCGATTTTTAGAATCTTTAGGGGAACATGAATATAATGATGTTCTCCGCCTAAAAGAGTTCTCGAAGTCACTTACTGGAAGAGCATACACCTGGTACAACAACATCGCACCTTACAACGTATCTAATTGGAGTGAGATGGTCAGTGATTTATACATGATGTATTTCTTCGTGTCTGAGAAGATCCCCTTTTCAGACTTGGGAAGGATCTTTCAACGGAACAACGAACATCCAAATGACTTTCTTAAGAGGTTCAGGATTCAAGCGTTGGATTGTCACGATCCTAATGTCACTGAACGCCAGTTGGTGGAGTTATGCATTAACGGAATGGTTCCATATACCGTGCTTTGTTAGAGAATATGGGCTTTCAAATATTTTCTGAGCTCCATGGAGCTGCTAAGCGATCGGCCACAACAGCCCCAGCGTTGTTGGAAAGAACCAGAGTTGTTCGAAACAAAGATACACGTGAGAGTCGAGGAAGAAGGCGGCTCATCAACAAGCAATATAACACTGGTTCTTCTATGAGTGTGGTGGGCGAAGGAGGAAAAAGGAAAGCGTCAACGACAGAACAACCACCCAAGCGTGCAGCACCACTGCAGACAACTTCATCTCGAAAGGGAGTGGGCAAGGCTCCTGTGCAAGAAGTTGGAGACACATTTCTAAACTTCCCTTTTCCCATGAATGAAGTCATATAACTCTTGGAAGCATGGATTCAAGATGACGCAATTAAGCTACCTCCTATCAGACGTCCGCCGACTGAGGAAGAAATGGCAAACCCCAAGTATTGTCGTTACCATAGGTTTGTCCATCACCCAACCAAAGGCTGCAACAAACTGAAGCAAATTTTCAGGGAAAAGGTAGAAGCAGGAAAACTCCAGTTAGGAAACGAAGGCGTTCATAGGGATCATCTTCCTATTATAAGCTGCATGATTTCCGGGGATTCTGTTCGCAAGACAGTGCAGTCTATGATGGAGAATTTATGTGAAATCCTCTACTTCTCCAAGGCACAACGTCAAGATATATTTGCAGCCCTCAACCGGGTTGTGTCAGGCAGGCGTTTATATCCAGAAAAGGAAACATTCTTAGAGTCTCAGTCTTTCCTGGAAGATGCGACCATCAAGGGGAACTGGGGACTAGTGACCGTCACTCGTTTGAAGGATGTCGAGTTCGACAGCACATTGATTGATGCAGCCTCCGAATTCAACATCATCACTGTCAAGACTCTGAGGGCCGCAAGAATCTCAAAACAAGAAGCTACTCGCAGCCCAACCGTGACCAGGAGCTCAGAAGGAGAATTCATAGACGCCTATGGATACATTGATCTTGACGTCAAAATCGGCGATGCTTCAATACAGGATAAATTTTACATAGTCAAAGAATATCCGAATTACGACATGGTCGTGGGGCGCCCGTGGATACACGAAAACAAAGCAGCACTGGGAGCGTGCCCTTTATCGATTTCAATACCTGAAAGAATCTCCAATAAGCTATCGAATTCTGAAGATCATTTGTTTCCATATCGACAGCTTGCAAATGTGATGCAACTTCCTGGAGAAATCCCGTCATCATACCTTAAAAGGTTCCGATCCCAAGTAAGTCTCATTGAACAACCTTTTTTACGAATAGTAGGTCTGCTTCCCTTTAAGGCTCGGGGACTTGTTTCGTTCAACAACTTGACTACCACTAAGAGATGTGAGTGGGGTGTCGGTCCTTTTAAACTTTTTTCCAAGAACTTGGAAGCAGTCAGAGACAACGTGTCCCAGAATCAACATGTTGTGCCAAATCCAAATCCGTTTCAAATTGGAGATATGGTGGAAAAGATTACCACATTTCAAGTTGGAAACGCGGCGGTGGAAATGACTACCCAATCTGATTTGTCTGCAACAAAGGAAGATGAACCATATTTGGTAGTAGATGTCATCCTAGGCGGGTATTGCAAGATCCTCAACGCAGACAAGCTCGAGGGAATGATTATTCACTCACGATGGCTCAATCCCTATGATACCTAAAAGCATTGTACTGCCCTTTCCCTCCAATATTCTCCGTAGAAGTTCCTCCAACAATTTCCCTTTAATGAAATGTTTGTAATTCCTCCAAAATCATTGCACTGTTTTCTTTCATAATTATTAGGGTTTCAATTTTAATCAAAGTATTATTTCCTTTAAAAATTTCTTCACCCCTGGGCATGACACAAAATTCTGAGTCATCCTAAACCATCATTACCCAGAAAGAAAACCCTAAAAAAAAAATCTTCCATATCTTCTGAAAACGTTGGAGGAATAGAATATGTACAGAGAAAAAGGGGAAAGCACCTTGAGCAGTCTACTCCAACATAATCAGACTTACATCAGGAGAGCACAGACAGGTTCGTGGTGTTTTATTATGGCATTACTTCTTTTATAACAAGAATCACATGCAATCATATGTAGGCGCATCACTGCGCCTGAGAAGACTCAGATGCAGCCTTAATGAAACATTTGTCTCAAAAATGACATAAATAAAACCCTTGTTCAAATGAGTAAGCAGGAGAGAAGAAGACCTTGAACTCAATCGCCACTGAGTACAAGGAGAAAATGTCACAAATTACGAGAAAATACTCAAAAAAAATTAGAAGGAACAGGTTGATTTAGTCATCAAGAAGATTGACTGTGTCTTCACCACCGCTGGAGTCTGCTTCAACATTATCATCGTGGGTCGCTACCGCTTCTTCCTTTGGATCTGCCTCAGCCTCCACTTCGGATATTTCTGCAATAATGTTCTCGTTTTAATAACATCCTCAATAGGAACAACTTCCATGCCTTCTTCAAGAGCCACTGCAGGGATTGTGTTGAAAACTTTTGGGTGCTCGGGTTCATCCGTGTCAGAATCGAGGATTATCACACCATCACGGATCGTATAATCACGCATATCTTCCTTTGGAGGCCGTTCATGTTCAAACCTTCACCTTTTCAGCGGTGTTGCAAACCTTTCAGCCCTTGCGCTCTCCGATATTTGTAGCAACACTTCATCATGTCGCCATTTATCCTCCCTATCGATTGAAGCTAAGAGAGTTTGAATGTATTCTCGAGCAATGCACAAGTATGGAACAGACATTCCCCATATAGCACGATCAGCCTCGCGAAGCGGAAGATCAATTCTAGCAATCACCTCCTTGAACGCGTCATCGTCCTCAGGTTTATTGACTTCGAAGCTCCTTTCTGGAGAAGTACCAGAGTAATACTTACCAGCTGCCTCCATGGGATTCTGCGGGAAGAGAGATGGAGATGCTTCTGCGAAAAGAGTTTTGGAATATTCTTTATATTCCACAAACTAACGAGACCCTGGGAATAAAAAGAGTCTTCACTTACCGTCTATAAAGGCTATAGATACGGGATAATGATCATCAATGCTTATCAAATATATTTGAAGGAGGCCTACTTTACAGTAAAAATAAATGCATCTAGTCCAAGAAACATGCCAGACTCTATGCACTTAATTATATCAATTTTTGGCCGTGGGAGAATATGAGCACAACGGGCCCGCGTTCACGTTTGAACGAAGCAGGCACAACAGGGCTGACCGTCCCACGTTCACGTCCACGTTCGAGCACATAGCAAGGCTGATCGTGGTAGACAAACAGCGAACTCAAGTTTGACCAAGGCATGCACACGGTGGGACCCACGATTCTTCCAGGGTTGCATGTGAGCTATGCAAAAGGCAAATAATCGTGGAACGTTTCTTCTATGGGCGCAGTCAAGTCACGACCCAAGGATAGGTTTTGCATGCGATAAAAAAAAACCATGAAGCACATACCTCGTTGACGAACGGATGACAACAATGGCAACAAGATCCAGCGGCGTCAACGGTGGTGGCAGCGTCAACAATAGTGGAAGCAAAGCCACGGACGGGAGGATCTAGACGAATGACAAAAATAAGGAAAAATATAAGGGTTAGCATCCCTTTTATACACGAGTAATTGAGGAATTCTAATATAAGAGGGATTCCCTTCTTGGCTCAAACACTCGAGGGAGGAAACCGGTACCACCAAGGCCTCATGATCACGCCTGGCATACTCGCGGACGATTGCTAACGTGACCGGCCTGAACCCCTCCAGGTAAAATTTCCTTCATTTTGTCTTCTTACGATTATATATGTCACCATCTTATTCCTACCCCACAATAGTGCAACCATTACGTGTTAGGAAGGGGACTTAATATTGATGGTGGATTTTAGTTCAGGGCTAAAATTGTAAAGCCAAATTTAATATGCTGACATCCTGCAAAGGATAAAGCCATTTGACAAACGATGAGCGCAGAATTCCTCTCGTTTCATTTATTTGAAGCAATTCAATAAATATACGAAATTCACCCAGAATGGTGCATGTAGCAACAATCCCAAATATTCTGTGTATTTATAGCATTATTAATTGATGCATGAGTTGCCTTGTATTTCCTGTGCTCTTCTCAGCAGGATTCTCATTATTGGTGCGGCATGACGACTGAGTGTCTACTATCAACAGAGTAACACGAATCTCCAAGTGTCAATGGTGAGGTATGCACGAAATACCCGTAGGCCCTACCATTCTCTTACAAAGAGAATCTCGTATCAGCATGCTTATATTAACCTGATCGAGCATGTTTAATTCCCTAAGGGAAATCTGGACTGTCCATGTGAGTCTCAGAAACGATCACGGCCGCGCAAGTTGGCCACATAATTTAACTAGCCTAGAAGAGCCCTAACAGGAGCAGGAAATCACCGTGATGTTCATCGGCGGGCCCGCCAATGCCCTAGCCGGTCGAGTACCATGCTATACCCCTAACGCATGTCAAACGCCGGCCCCAAAAAGGGATAGCCGCGTTGCTTTGGGAAAGGCTTGGTCGAGCAAGACTGTCTAAGGCAGTCTCAAATTCATCACCACCGTCCAACTTCACTAGCCTGGTTGGACGGATCAGATCATCCCACGATTGATCATTGAAGCGCTAATGCACACATTGGCGGGCCCACTCTCTACCTACCTGACCGACTCTCTCACGGCCTAGCCATGGAGCAGCCAACGCTTGCTCGAAATATGGTCGGTGTGATGTTTATGAGTCGCAGAAAATTCCACTAGTGTCTTAAATCGATCGCAACCATCCAACTTCACCGGCATGTTTGGATGGCTTAGGTCAAGACTATGACCGTGGGATAGGTACCAGCATGCTCACCGCCGGCCCAACGTGGGTCCCACACGAGCGGTTTCTCCAGAGGAGAAGCGTTGCTTGCCAAACCATTTGGCCAAAGTCATATATATGTGACTATTTCAAAACCCTAATTAGGGTTTGCGGCGTTGCATAACTGCCGTAGTTCGATCACGACCATCCATCTTCGCAAGCTTGGATGGAGGGTGTAGATATAGATTAAAGAGGTCCAGAGAACATCAATGTGATCACCATGGGCCCACCTATATGTGTGACCAATCGTCCTAGGCCAACCATGGCCGAGCGCCTCGAAACGCACGCCCCAAAGTGGCATGTCGTGCAGCTTCTGAATCTTTTACGGCATAGGATTCCTGTCGCAAATCAATCTCGGTCACTCCTCTTTGCCAGTCAAATTGAGTGGCCTAGATCACACATTCACGCGACATAGGGGTACGGACATGCACACCGGAAGGCCGTCTACACGCATGACTGGTCGGTCCCTCCAAAAGTGTCTCCCGTGCTTGATTTCGGTCAAGCTGAAGAGTGATGCTTGCGCACCTCTTCAAAACCTTAAAACTCTATCAATGGTCGCAGATGAGCGTCACAGATCATCTCGTCCGTCCAACTCTACCATCTTGATCGGGCAGCCCAGGCTAGGAGATAAATAGCCAATGAGGTGTCGTCGTGATCAACATCCATCACTCTACCACATGGAGTGGTCTACCAAGGGAAGGCTTGCCTATGAACCTCCAAACGGTCACTCGAAGATGACTAGGCATGCAGCTGTTTTAAGACGCTTAATCTGTGACTTACTCTGTTAAGCTTTAAAACAGCGATGCTTCATACATATTGATTATATTCGATGCATTACATGCATAGAGTATACACGATATTTCATGTATATCGATTTCCTAAATAACTCAGTTATTTAATCTAGCACCGTATGCTACTTCATGTGGGTCCCACGATCCACACACTCGATACATCAAACATGTCACAAACTGGGGGATACTTACTGGGGTATTGGTCTGGCGGTTTACAGCGTGCAGCATACAACGCACCATTACAAGAACGTGTCACGAGGCATGGACGGTTAGCGATGATGGGAGAAGTGGGATTAGACCTGATCGTGTGACAATCACCAGCACGACCCCACTACTCCACTTCCTCCACTTCCTACGAGAGACGAGGTTTGTGATTTATGACTTGTATAAATAGGTTCTCCTCCATATTTTCCAAGATAGACGAACGGAAACACAAAAAACCAAGTGTTTTCATCGTATCCAGAAAACATCCAGAGCTGGTTGCTTACATTATTGCAAGACAGTTCATCATTCTGATACAAGTCATAAACATCCAACACCTTCACAATCTCAACACCTTATTCGCTTCCCTCCCTAAGATCAACCCCATCTCCTTCACTTTGTGACCGAAGTAAGTCTGGAACGACCATTTCTTGGTATATGCCAGAATTGTATAGATTGATCTCTCGAATCAGAAAGCACTCCCGTGTAGTGCATTTGTTTAGGTTTTAGATTCATTTATCATCCATACACCCAAAATTATCAAAACTAGCAGAAATAGTTTTCACCCATAAACATGTTGTTAATCATGGCTCCCTCTGATTCTTCAAGAAAACATTTCAGCCGCGTCTCTGAAATTATCTCATGAATATTTGATGGTTGTCGGGATGGACTGCGATGAGCAGTCCCCAGTCGCACTTCTCTTTAGTTTCTGAATTTGTTTCCTCTGAGCAGGCTTGGGATCCGTCGCATCCTCGTAAATTGTTGAAGGTGTCTTCTAGACAGAGAAGTGATGATATTCTTACGCTACACCCTTGAAGAGTATATGACCTTGTCCTGGCTATGACCTTTTGGTTGACCGTGTCTTATGAGCTTTGACAGTGAAGGGATTCCGTGTAGATCCTCAGTCCTTAAGTGTGGTTTACATGTTTCTATCTTGTATGGTCAGTGGGTTGACCATGATAAAGATATCACCATCTTACATCCGTAATGGGGACTTTATTACTACTTCCATGTGAAACGAAAATATGGAGGATTACGGGTTACCTTTGTAGTGATTGTTGCTATGGTGAAGCTCTGGATTGTACAACAAACGAGCGGCAATGGTTCTTGGCAGCAGATGTGATCATAAGAGACTACATTGTCGTGGGAAAAAAGTAGGCTGGCTGGAATTATATGGGAGTCCATCGAAGCAAAGGGGTTGGATGGATGTGTAAGCGAGTAAACTGTCCACGACCACGATCTTTTGCGTGATGGGTCAAAAGGTATCCACGACTACGAACCTTGGATGTCTGCGATCATGATCCTTGACAGAGGAATGTGGCGGCTACGGCACGACCCTTGGCAGGAAGGAGTGGAGGCTACGGCACGATCCTTGGCAAGGAGGAGTGGCGGCTACAGAAATGAACTATGGCAGGAAGGAGTGGCGACTTCTGGAGAGAGCGTTAAAGTGGCTTCTGGAGCGAAACGTTGAAGTGGAGCGGATCCTGGAGCAAAAAGTTTAAGCGGACCATGGAGCGAAACGTTGAAGCAGAGCGGCTTCTGGAGAGAAACGTTGAAGAGGCTCCTTCTGAGTTGCGGCCATGTTCGTCTGAGTTTCGGCAAGAACTTGTCGTCTCTCCATTAAATCGATAATGGTAATGGTAAGGTTGGTTCCTTCTGGCTCCCCCAGTCTCTCGTCCTGACGAAGAAGTGGTGGAATCCCTGGTGATGATTGGAAGCGTCATGCTCGAAAAAATATTAGGATTAGCGGCGGCTCTGGCTCTGGTAACAAGAGGCATCACGTCAGAGGCGATGCTTCCGGTGCTGCTGGTATTGGTGGTAGAGGATGTAACGCCATGGGACGTGTTGAATGCCCTTGTGGATGGTATATTGGTGTTGGCCATTCCCTTTTTTGCTCTCGTATGATATGGCCACATACTCTATTCGCTTAGGGGTCACTCCACAAAACTGAATTTTCAGGTTGCAAATCCGAGTTTATTGTGTGGCGCAATCCTGGCCGCGAGAAGTCCCTAGTCGTCCTTTATTGTCTGTGCAACATCTTTATGCCGATCCGAGAAAAGACGGAGGATCTTTATTCCCCTGAATATATCTTTTCTTGGACGATGCGCTTCAGAGCATTGTATTCACTGGTAGGATGATTGACGAACCTGTGGTAATGGCAATACTTGGGATTTTCCATTTGTTCTTCAGTTGGTAGGCGCCTAACATGAGGTAGTTTGATGGCATCATCTTGAACCCATACTTCCAGGAGTTCAATTACTTTCTCGATCTGGAACGGGAAGTTTGGAGCATCATCTCCAGTTTCTTGTTGTTGCAAAGTAATCTTAGCCGCGACCTTCCGGGGTGAAGCCGTCTGATGCGCTGGTGCCACACGTTTGGGTTGTTGTTCCGCTGCTGGAGTTTTTCTCTTTCTTCCTTCATTAGAGATTGACTGGAGGTTGGATATTTTATTAGAAAGACACCTGCTTTCCTGAATGTCTTTACGAGCTTCTTCATTCTGGAACGGTTCGGATCAACTGAGTAAAGCAGCAGCAGCGGATCTCTTAGCAGCTTCTGATGCAATATGGAAATTGATATTTTCCAGGAAGGACGCACATAATGAAAAGACCTTTTCATTGCGAGGACTCTGATGAGAACGTGATAAATCCCACGAGTCTTCTTTCTGACCTTGAGGAAACATCTTTTGATCTTCATGAGCAGACAAGTTATCTTGGTGGATACCTTTCCATTCATCGTGACCATGGGCTTCGTCCTCCTCACTATGAGTAGGAATATGAATCTTGGAAAAAGGATTACCACCATCAGCATTGATCCAAAATGAATGGTTGATGGCGTTTCCTCCGGAATGAATACGTGTTGGTTCCTTTGATAGTTGATCCGTGAGCGATTTCAGAAGCGTATATACTCCGTCCTGCGTCTTGACAATAGTAGCTTGATTCCCGACAATATCATTCAGGATTTTCGTCAAATAATGAATAATTGAAATATCAAGACTCCATAGCCTCGACGATGGTTTTGAATGAAAGAACGGATTCAGGGATAACATGTGGAGTATTTTCGGTGCTAGGAGAAGTAAAATTAGGATTGAGGGTTTCTGAACCATTCCTAAGGTCAACCATCTTGAGAAATTTAGGAAATTGAAAATGTGTTTGAATTTGGCCTAAGACCAATTGGGATGGAAATGAAATCGGGAATTGAACTTGCAACCGAGAGATTTAATCTCCCACTGTGGTCGTCAATTGTTTGTGGGTGAAAAATGTTTCTGCCGGTTTTGGTAAATTTGTGTGTGGATGAGAAACGAGTCTAGACCTTAAATAATGCATTGCACGGGAGTACTTTTGATTCGAGAGATCAATCTGTACAATCCTGGCCTAAACCAAGAAATGTCCGTTCCAGGCTTGCTTCGGCCACAAAGTGAAGGAGAAGGGTTGGTCTTAGGGAGGAAAGCGAAGAAAGTGTTGAGACCATAATCGTTGATTCTGAAGGTGTAGTTGTTTATGACTTGTATCAGAAAGTAGAACTGGCTAGCAGAATGAAAAGCTATCAGGTGATTTCTGGATATTGTGTTGTTATCTGACCAAAACCTGTTGTCTGGTGGAAAATAGGTGAAACCTATTTATACAAGTCGTAATAAAACGTACCCTGGTCTCGTAGAAAGTGGAAACGATTGAGTGGTGGAAGAGTGGAGTAACATGTAACGTCAGAAATTATGCTTCCATGATGAAGGAAGTGGATCCGTTTACACCATTACGTCTTTCCATTACTAACCGTCTCACTTCATGAGACTTTCTTATAACGGGCGTATTGCACGCCGCACGCTGTAAACCGCCAGACCAATACCCTGAATAGTATCCCCCAGTTTGTGACATGTTTGATGTCTCGAGTGTTTTCGTGGAAAACATGTAGCACTTTGCTAGTGTGGCAAGTCAAAATCAAGAGCCTTGCCGCAGAAAAATAGCATGTGGTGTTATTAGGCTCATCTTGGCTAATCGCCTAAAACTTGCCACAAGTTTGTCAGTTCGGTGGCGAACTTGGACGGCTGAGATTGCATCTCATGAGGAAGGGTTGCCGTTGATTATGGCTACCTTCTGTTGGCGCATGATAATGATACAATGGCGTTTTGGTGTATGCCAGTGGCACTGCGGCATGACTAGCATAGCTCGTGCATGCCAGTGACACGGTGGTGCAAGTGGCGCCTGGCGTAGCCATGGCCACTAGATTTAGGAAGTTGGTCTCCTAAAACTTGCCACAAATCTGTCAGCTCAGTGGCGAACTTGGATGGATGAGATTGCATCTCATGAGGAAGGGTAGTTTTTGATTATGGATACCTTCTGTTGGCGCCTGATAATGGCACAGTGGTGTTTTTGGTGTATGCCAGTGGCACTGCGGCATGACTGGCATAGCTCCTGCATGCCTGTGGCACGGTGGTGCAAGTGGCACCTGGTGTAGCCATGGACGCTAGATTTAGGTAGCTGGTCGCCTAAAACTTGCCACAAGTCTGTCATCTCGGTGGCGAACTTGGATGGCTGAGATTGCATCACATGAGGAAGGGTAGACATTGATTATGGCTACCTTCTGTTGGCGCTTGATAATGGCACAGTGGCGTTTTTGGTGTATGCAAGTGGCACTGCGACATGACTGGCATAGCTCGTGCATTTCAGTGGCATGGTGATGCAAGTGGCGCCTGGAGTATCCATGGCCACTAGATTTAGGCAGTTGGTCGCTTAAAACTTGCCACAAGTCCGTCAGCTCAGTGGCGAACTTGGATGGCTGAGATTGCATCTCATGAGGAGGGATAGCCGTTGATTATGGCTATCTTCTATTGGCGCCTGAGAATGGCAAAGTGGCGGTTTTAGCACATGCCAGTGGTACTGCGGCATGGCTGGCACAGTTCGTGCATGTCAGTGGCACGGTGGAATGGCTGGCATAGTTTGTGCGTGCCAACGGCACGATGGCGCCTGGCATAGCCATGGCCATTAAATTTTGGCACATTTGTGTTAGACTCAAATGTGGTGTGGTAACATCAGTTTTAGTGGACATATTGATCCCAATGCTCTGTGGAACATTATTTGGCCTGGTTGGTGTAACAACTTTGCCTAAATTAGGGTTTGTCTAGCGCACAAGGCATGCGGCATGTGGCCGTGGATGGCTGAGATAATTTTCCCAAATTAAATATAAACCATTTAAGTTAGCTAGCCAAGTTGGATGGCTGAGATGATTCACATAAATTTGTGTTAACTCATGAAATTTCGTAATCAGAAAATTCAGATGTGGGACCCTCACTAAAATCGTTGTAGAATTCTCGTACGAACTCGGATTTTGACGGTCCGCCCCTCCATTCTGATCAGAAAAGAATTTCCTATCTCCATATAAGGGAATATTTAGGTTTTGAGTTCTTTTAGGAGGTGAAAACAGCTCGGTAGTAAAACTCAGGAAGAAATTAGGAGGGATTCTGTCAGTTTTCAGCCATGACCTAGCTCGCCTTTTATGTTGTATCTTTTAGCTCGTTACTCCGATTGACTTGAATTTTTAGTATGTTATGCTAGACATCCATACGACACTTTTGGCATGTAGCTCATACTGAAATTGTTTACCAAACGTTCCCAGTTGTTTGTACAATATTTGGGAAGCCAATTTGGCATGGTGACCACTTGACGCAATTTCACCTCTTTTAATATTGTGGAAGGTTTAGAGCAACCTGATTGGTCAATAAAAAGAGGGGTCCGGCCAAGCAAGAGTGTGGACACACTTCTGGTGTGCGTGGTAGGTTTAATGTGACCCGATTGGTCGATGGAGAATAGGGCCGGAAAATATGGGCCCAGCCACAACTCATTAGGAGTGTGGCAGGTTTAAAGCGACCTGATTGGTCGACAAAGGAATAAGGTCCGGTTGGGTAGCATGGAGGCGTGTCCAAGTGGCGTCGGCTAGCCTATGGCATGGCCACGCTTCCCTCGTTGTTGCTCCTACTCCGCGGCTCTGTTTATTCTTTGCTTTCTGATTTAGTATTTTGTGCAAGGGCCTTAGCCTTGGTACTTGGAGGTCCATGCTACTCTGCTGCGAGTGAACACAAATCATTCATGCCATACCAATATTAAGGGTTCTGCAGGGGAACATAAGCACAAGAAAAGTACTCAGCAGGCCCTGGCATTTGTGAGTAATGCAGCTAGGAGCTTATACACTCATTATGCTCTATACTAGTGAACAATTCATCTAGGAGCTTGAGTTTCAATATAATATGAAGACATACATAGGCACTCATCAGATTTTGATATATTATCCAAGTTCCATGTGGAATATAGACATATCAATGTCTACTATATCTGATGTCAGGTAGATAGACTTTTACAAATTTATCCCTGAACTAAAAACCACCATCAATAACAAGATCATCGGAAGAAAGACCGTTCGGAGTTATCATTCTCACGATATAACCCATCGCCCTCTTCATCCGCATTCTACCGAGGTCGAACTCGTTCTCACCATGAAGAGTACTCTACGAACAAAGAGAAGTTCAGATAAGGCTGCAAATTTGAAACTACGTAAGTTAAAATCAATGGAGCAACAACACATGACTATGGTTTGATTTACATGAAGACTGGTCTTTCCCCTAAAGCCTTGTCCTCTCCTAATCTCTTCAAGACTTGTCTTCTCCTAATACCTTTAAGCATACCCTAATGCCTAGAGTCCTATACTTATCAACAAATCCATCTCACATCTCAATAGATACTCGTGGATTTGTTTGGGTCCACAATTTAACAAAGGATCAAGGGAAATACGTTTTCTTCACGACAAAAGGTATAAACATAAAATCAAATGATGGGCATGTCTCTGACCTAAGGATACAAAATTCACAATCTAAACCAAGCTAAGGAAGGTTAGTGAAGTCATAATACTTTAAGGGATTGTGCTTGAAGCAAGAGAACACTTTAAGAGTCCAACTGAAACAAGGAATCCTTCGGTAATTCGAATTGATGTACATTACAGCACGAAGACTTGAAAACTGATGCCAAACCATAAGGAATTTCGGGGTATACTTCCTGAAGAAAATATGTTCCTCTATCTCTTACCAGAAACATACCAAAAGGGCGCCTCAAACGGACATTCGAGCTAGGAGATGTGGTCCCAACACCGAAGTAAGTGCAATCTGAAAAATCCTGAAATTTTATACGGGATTTCTGAAGTCATAAGTATGCATGGATTTGATTGGCCTTTAAATACTATTTATATTTTTGTATTATAAATATTATCCTTTTGCCTTTAAATTTTGAGGCCGTGGACTCATAATCGGAGTTCGAATGAAGAGTTTACAGCCATTCTATGCAAGTCTTTCAAAACTGAAGTTTACTGACAAACACTTAAACGAAGAGAATCCTTGGCAAATATGACTACTTCTATTCATTCAATGGTCGAAGAAGTATGTGTCAGAGACGATAAAGAGACATAAATTTCAATACTTACCGAGGATGCTTCAATGAAGAATGAACGAAGGGTATCTACATCAGCAAACTCAAGATCATTAACTATTACTAGCTTCTACATCATCAATTTGAAGATTAATATTGTTCTAAAAGACAAACAAAGCTATCATCTAAGCAAGAGGAATATGTTCAGAATGTTCATACCACAATTGTAATTCATTGGTCAAGAATTAAATTCGAACATTAAGTATACTAAAACGGTTTCCCGCAATACCAGTTATACTTCGATCCGAAATAGAAATTCTGCTCAAACAAGGAATTTCAGTGCAAGTAGAATTCATGGGAGGAGGTGGACCGGTTTATATACATTGCCACATATATAAATACTTATCTTTTCAATTTTATTTCAAAAAGGAAGCCTTTAAGCAAAAGGAAAAGGAGTTAGAACTAAAAGAGGAAATTAGAGGAACTTGAGTCAAATAAGGAAACCAAGGTCATTTCTCCTTTCAAAATTCCTCCAAGTTGTGTCCAAGCCCTTCCTATGCATGAGAATAGTTTTATAGGACAATGGGACGTCACTTATTCTCCCGGAATTTTTTCAGAGGGATCAAAGTCGAAGAGAATTAGGGTTTTGAGGAAAATAACCCTAATTTGGCTCAAACAAGGAAACCAAGGTCTTTTCTTCTAAAATTTCCCACATCCGTGGCCAAGCCCTTTTGATGCGTGAATATGATCTCTTAGGCCAGTGGGACGTTATTTGTTCTCGTGTAATTTTTTCAGAGGGATAAAATGCGAAGAGAATTAGGGTTTTGACGAAAATAGCCCTAATTTCAAGAATTATGTGAAAAAGGGATTTATTCTAAAATAGAAGGGACCGAGTATCTCCCATTATCTTGGATGGTCCTATATACTTCTATCAATCCCTTTTATCTCATTACTCTTCAACAAAAACGAGCTCATAAGATATTTTGACCAAAATACCCTTATTCGCAATTTCGAGTATTTTCAAGGAAGAAGGCCCTGATACAGTCAGAGACCGACCAAGCTCTCATATATTCATTAAAAAGGACTCGTGCACGTGAATATTGAGTTATCTAAGTGTCCTAATAAGAAAGGTATTGAAATGGAATCTAGAAAAGCAGAATTTCAGGGAAAATAAAGGGAATCTGGCTCAAAACAGGGACTTCGGGTTCATGATTTCCAAAATCAGAACCAGAGACTCGCCAATCCCTATTTCAATACGTGACTATGCTTAGGGAGGCTCCATATTTCTTTCATACCAGAAAAAATCAGGCTCATATTGGTTTTTGACGAAAATACCCTTGGTTTCGAAGATAGGCATTATCTCTCAGAAGAGGGGTGTCTGATTGGTATAAGGAATTGAACGGTTATAAAAATGCAAGGTGCTGACCCCACAATATAGATGCACACTTTCCAAGCATTTTCAAGCCTCTCCAGAGTGTCTGAAGGAGTCAGACGCAAAGAAAAGAAAAATTAGGGTACAATACAAGCCTGGATTCAGAATTTACATGGAATAGGGACTCCGTTACTTCAAAACTAAGTGTCCGTATTTTATAACGTCCCTTCACCAACATCAAGGCCAGCCAGGAACCGTTCAAGAAATTCTCTCTTCCCCACATACTCGCCTATTCATAAGTTCAAGGATGCATAAAGAGAGAAAATTAGGGTTTTGGCCAAGTAAACCCTAATTAACAAATTCTATTCGTTCAAGACGGAAATTTTGTCTCATCAAAACTTCATTATCATGTCATTTATGTCCAACACAAATTCCTAAGGAATTCCAAGGTCCAGAATCGATTCCAAGATCAGGGTCATAATAATTGAAGGCTAAAGAAAATCAATTCGAGGATTCTAAAATTCTAAAAGAACGAAAGAATTGTAACTTGCGTATGAAATATTTGTTGCCATCTATATACTCATCATAGAACAATCAAGGTTCTACTCTAAGTAGGGGACTTAATATAGATGGTGAAATTTGGATAAGGGGAAAAAGTGTCATTTCAAAGCTATAGTCAGAATTCAACTCTCACGCAAGAGATTAAGCCCTTGGCCCTCAAGGCATCCTTAGCTACGATTTCTAGTATACGTCCCCCCGAGACACTACTGGTCGTGATTTCGTGATTCCTAGCGCACATCCTTGACAAGATACTGCTGGTCACGTAGGTTCTGTAGAGCGTAAAACGTCCCCGATAGACTTATGAACCAGAACAGACAGAATTCCAGCATGTCTTCACGAGACGCAGCTGATTCTGATGACATGATTCCTAGTATACATCCTTAACCAGATGTTGCTAGTCATGTAGGCTCTGTAGATGCGTAAATACGTCCCCAGCGGACTTATGACCCAGAGCGAAGATTTGCATATCTCCTGTAAGCACGACTCACCCTATTTGAGATCAATGACTGATTCCTAGTATATCATCGTGAGATACACTGGTCATGTCTGCTCTAGGCTCTGACTCGACTTGCTGAGGTTTTCGAATAACTCCTAGGACATCCCCGCAAGATACGCTGGTTATTCTGCCTTCGGGACCTTTTCGACAGACTCTTAGAACATTCTTTCGGGATATACTGGTCTTGTTAGCCCATCATATGGACACACATTTGATTCCTAGCACATCTCTGCAAGATACGCTGGTCAAAGACAAGCGAGCCAAAGTATCGCAGAGGCATTAATTGGGTGTACAAAGCCTTTTCTATCTCTCTCCAGGACGAGTCCTAGATGACCATAAAGAGATTTGGATCCGTTAAGAAAATCTTTGGAGAGATTTTGATCCGTCTGCGAAATATCGGAGATATTCAAATCTCTCTGCAATATCACGGAGAGATTTTGATCCGTCTGCAAAATCTCAGAGAGATTCAAATCTCTCTGCAAAATCACCGATAGATTTTGATCCTACTGCAAAATCTCGGAGAGATTCAAATCTCTCTACAAAGTCCCGGAGAGATTTTGATCCGTCTGCAAAATCTCGGAGAGATTAAAATCTCTCTACAAAATCACGGAGAGATTTTGATCCGTCTGCAAAATCTCAGAGAGATTCAAATCTCTCTGCCAAATCTCTGAGAGATTCGAATCTCTCCTCAAAATCTCGGGCGTTACACGCCTTACCTAGGGCTCAGGCCTATTTCTCAGCCTCTCAAACACATTCATGGCTAGTAAAGTGAGCCTGAACTGTACGTGTATATCCAAAAACGTGGATCAACTCTCTTGAGATCCGTATGCTCAACAAAAGGGACCCACAAACATAATATGGTCTTCATATGACATATGTGACCGGTCATGGAGATAGGGAGATCAGCCTCAGCTCCTCTCACACTCTGCACACGATTCCTGAGGAATTCCATACCTTTTTATGTGACTCATCCTAGTCATTCTCACAAATCATAGAATATCTCTCTATCTTGGCCAACTCGGCTTAAGAGAATATTTCTCTCTCAACACACATCATCACAAAGGTTGGCTTCGCTTCACACAAATGGAGGGATAGGGTTTTGGTCTGGCGGTCTATAGCACGTGTAAGAAATACCCGACTTATTTCTCATCGCAGGAGAGAGTAAAGGCGGTGGAATAATGAGATAAACTCAACCTAGTTTATCCCTATTCCTGAAGAAACGGGAGAATTGCTCCGTACGGCACGGAAAGCAATCCTTATCTTCACCGGCCTGAGATTAGAGAATTCAGCTATAAATAGGTCCTCTATTTTTCCAAGCTACGATCGTTTTCTCATAACCTCTCAGACTAATTCTTCTTCAAATGTTAGAATTCTCTGATCTCTCTATTCATCTGCTTCCCTCCCTAACACTAGCTCTAAATCTCTTCCATGTGACTGAACCAGCCTTTGAACAGCCAATGTGCGTGGTTTGGGCGAATATTGTTCATGCTCAACCTCCCGTAACTCACTTTGAGAAACCTTAGTTACCCATTTCTAACCTCTCACCGATTTTAGGTAACTACAGTATGTTAACGACTTGAAGACTTCATTGGGATTGTGAAGCCAGACCCAACTATTTTCTCTGTAGTTGCATGTTCTGTTCTTATTTTTAATATCGTGATTGAGTATCATCTTTGCTAAGATTTTCTTGAGATTTATCTCCGATAGTTAAGATTAAAAGAAGACACAAACATCTTCGTCTCATCGTTTGTGATTCCACAATATCTTGTTTCGCTACCATACGATTAAGATTATTGTGAGGTGATTGATAATACTAGGTTGTTCTTTGAGAATAGAAGTCCGGTTTATCAATTGGTTCCTATGCACCTTGATTTATCAAAAGACGGAACAAAATTCATAGGTATTTCTGTGGGAGACAGATTTATCTATTCCAATAGACTTTTATGTGTGAGACAGATTTGTTTATCAAGTCTTCGACTTTTGGTCGTAGCAACTCTTGGTTATGGATGAGATCAGCTAAGGGAATCAAGTGCGTAGAATCCTGCTGGGGTTCAGAGACATAAGGAGCACAACTGTACCTTGATCAGTGTGAGATTGATTAGGGATTAATTACATTCCAGTATGAAGTTCATTGGTAGTAGGCTAGTGTCTGTAGTGGCTTAATACAGTGTGGTGTTCAAAGATGGACTAGGTCCCAGGGTTTTTCTGCATTTGCGGTTTCCTCGTTAACAAAACTTTTGGTGTCTGTGTTATTTCTTTTCCGCATTATATTTTGTTATATAATTTAAATATCACAGGTTGTGCGTTGAATCGATAAATTGGTGAATCCACCTTTGGTTGTTAATTGAAATTGATTGATCCTTGAACATTGGTCTTTGGTAGCGTTCAAGTTATTTCTCTTATATTCAATCGGGCTCGCAAAATTCTATTTGATGATTGTGGATTGAATTAAGGGACAGAGATATAAACTCTTTGATATACTTTTCTCTAGATTGAGTCTGATTGTCTAGTTGATTCTCTTGAAAGTATATTGGAGTTTTTCTATTCATATTGCCAAACGAAATATTGGGTGTGGTTGTTATAACCCCCGCCTTTTCAAATATGAATTCTACCTAAGAGAACAACCTAACGTGTAAAAGCACTAATCAAGTTTAATTCCAAGGAGCAATAAATTTATGAAATTAGGCCAATCAATGCAATCGAACGTGGAAAGCGCACTAATCGATTTAACAAAAGTTATGATTCACATGTGACTACTAGGATGTATCACTACAAGAAATATTCACAATATGCTACTTGCAATCAGAAATTTATCACTTTTGCGTATAATAAACTCTAATCTAGCAATAGAGATAAAAACAAACTCAATCGATTCTAGACTCGACCAAACAAGCATTTAAATCATATAATAACATCAACGATGAATCATAAACGATAAAGTATGGAGACAAAACTAATTTATTGAACACAATCCATATTTGGAAATCAAACTTATTCCTTAACCAAACGAAAACTTAGTAGACATAATGGAGTTCATCACAAGAATAAAGAGAAAATCTATCATGTTGTAAACCCTAGAACAAAAGTAGTAGAAGAGATAATCCATAGAGAGATATAAGTCTCCCCTTTTATACTTTCCCTTCCTTTTACGATTTCCAAACTACAACACCCTTGCTGGTTTTAGGCGGAACAAGAAATGAATGCTTCTTCTCTGAATTCTAGATCTTGTGTAGGAATGAATGTGGATATAGGCACCTGCTACATAGATAAGGGCCGAACAGATTCCATATGGCTTATCAGTTTCAGGGAACTGACAACCTATTCGCAGTTCAACTCAACTTGCACAGCCTAGCCAGCTCCAAATATTTCCAATGAATTGACCTTCATGCCCTTTTCGCTCCAAGTGGCTAATTTCTTCTTCTTTTGCTTCAAACGTCTCCATTGCACCTAATAAACTCAAAAGCAAACATAAGATACATAATTTACAAGTAAACTCGCAAAGAAATCATAAACGATAGATAAATATCAAGGTGTTTTAGACACCTATCAAATTCCCCAACACTTAGACTTTGCTAGTGTTCGAGCAAATCAAACAAACTTATTCTAATACATACAACTCCCTTTCGTTGAGGATGCGGTCACACTTAGCATGTATAACAATACTTTGAACCCCTAGATGTCCCTAGTGGACGAGTTATAGTCTTGTGAGAGTTTACAAGAGGTATACCCACAAAACCTACTTTTCCAACTTACTAGTTCTCCGATGATAGCATCCAACGCGCTAAGAAGAGATAAATATTCTGCACACTAGTCATAAGAAGCTAAACATATCAAAGAACACAATCTCATATTTAAAAGTTGAGAGAGAAATAACCATCCCTTATCGAAAGAATTCAGGTTCGAGGGTGATCGAAAGTCTCGACTCTGCCTCACCAGAAAGGGTTTTATGAAGTTTCTCTCAATAATAAATAGCTTTTTATGGGTCACACATGTGTCCAGGTAGGAATGAAGAGAGAGTCCAGCGACACGTTGAATGGTAGGAAGGCAAAAACCCTCCGAATTATATTTTTAAAACCCACATCTTTTATAATTTTGAAAACCCTTTTTCTAACGATCTCTAAGAAAGGAAATCAACCACTTAACGAAGGTGGGAATATGCTTACTTACCTTGATATTCGTTCAACGCGCAGTTAGCACCACTCTCATGGCATCCATATAAACGTCTTCGGTCTTCAATCCTTGTCTTCATGTTCGTCTTCGGTCTTCAACTGTCGATGATAACTCTTAAACTTCGTAGAATCTTGACAATGTAACACTTTTCTTCAAATCCTTGTTGCTTGAAACTTCACTATGGATATTCCTTCTTTCCATTGGCTTTATTGAAAGAACAAAACTAAAAATAAACCAAAATATGATACAACGAATTTTCCTTGTCTTTTTTTTTCTTTTTCTTTTTTTTTGCTTTTTTTATTTATTTTTCTGAGACAAGAAAAATAAAATAAAAACAAAACGAAAAACAAAACAAAGTATACAAAAAATTAAAACTAATATTAATGAACCTAATGAAATTTTCTCTTGTCCTTTTTCTTTGTTTGTTTTTTTTTTCTTTTGAATTTTTTTTTAAAAGGGA